>NC_134466.1:14933480-15121218 GCF_047948215.1 Lycorma delicatula | reverse complement strand
TCAGATAACGGTTATTATTTAACGCCCTCGCTATTTACTACGGTAATATTCTAATCTGAATAGAAAAGCGGGATGAAGAATTAAAACAATGAACAAGACATTCCCTATTCCGTATCTCAGATAACGGTTATTATTTAACGCCCTCGCTATTTACTACGGTAATATTCTAATCTGAATAGAAAAGCGGATGAGAATTAAAACAATGAACAAGACATTCCCTATTCCGTATCTCAGATAACGGTTATTATTTAACGCCCTCGCTATTTACTACGGTAATATTCTAATCTGAATAGAAAAGCGGATGAGAATTAAACCAATGAACAAGACATTCCCTATTCCGTATCTCAGATAACGGTTATTATTTAACGCCCTCGCTATTTACTACGGTAATATTCTAATCTGAATAGAAAAGCGGATAAGAATTAAACCAATGAACAAGACATTCCCTATTCCGTATCTCAGATAACGGTTATTATTTAACGCCCTCGCTATTTACTACGGTAATATTCTAATCTGAATAGAAAAGCGGATGAGAATTAAAACAATGAACAAGACATTCCCTATTCCGTATCTCAGATAACGGTTATTATTTAACGCCCTCGCTATTTACTACGGTAATATTCTAATCTGAATAGAAAAGCGGATGAGAATTAAACCAATGAACAAGACATTCCCTATTCCGTATCTCAGATAACGGTTATTATTTAACGCCCTCGCTATTTACTACGGTAATATTCTAATCTGAATAGAAAAGCGGATGAGAATTAAACCAATGAACAAGACATTCCCTATTCCGTATCTCAGATAACGGTTATTATTTAACGCCCTCGCTATTTACTACGGTAATATTCTAATCTGAATAGAAAAGCGGATGAGAATTAAAACAATGAACAAGACATTCCCTATTCCGTATCTCAGATAACGGTTATTATTTAACGCCCTCGCTATTTACTACGGTAATATTCTAATCTGAATAGAAAAGCGGATGAGAATTAAAACAATGAACAAGACATTCCCTATTCCGTATCTCAGATAACGGTTATTATTTAACGCCCTCGCTATTTACTACGGTAATATTCTAATCTGAATAGAAAAGCGGATGAGAATTAAAACAATGAACAAGACATTCCCTATTCCGTATCTCAGATAACGGTTATTATTTAACGCCCTCGCTATTTACTACGGTAATATTCTAATCTGAATAGAAAAGCGGATAAGAATTAAACCAATGAACAAGACATTCCCTATTCCGTATCTCAGATAACGGTTATTATTTAACGCCCTCGCTATTTACTACGGTAATATTCTAATCTGAATAGAAAAGCGGATGAGAATTAAAACAATGAACAAGACATTCCCTATTCCGTATCTCAGATAACGGTTATTATTTAACGCCCTCGCTATTTACTACGGTAATATTCTAATCTGAATAGAAAAGCGGATGAGAATTAAAACAATGAACAAGACATTCCCTATTCCGTATCTCAGATAACGGTTATTATTTAACGCCCTCGCTATTTACTACGGTAATATTCTAATCTGAATAGAAAAGCGGATGAGAATTAAAACAATGAACAAGACATTCCCTATTCCGTATCTCAGATAACGGTTATTATTTAACGCCCTCGCTATTTACTACGGTAATATTCTAATCTGAATAGAAAAGCGGATAAGAATTAAACCAATGAACAAGACATTCCCTATTCCGTATCTCAGATAACGGTTATTATTTAACGCCCTCGCTATTTACTACGGTAATATTCTAATCTGAATAGAAAAGCGGATGAGAATTAAACCAATGAACAAGACATTCCCTATTCCGTATCTCAGATAACGGTTATTATTTAACGCCCTCGCTATTTACTACGGTAATATTCTAATCTGAATAGAAAAGCGGATAAGAATTAAACCAATGAACAAGACATTCCCTATTCCGTATCTCAGATAACGGTTATTATTTAACGCCCTCGCTATTTACTACGGTAATATTCTAATCTGAATAGAAAAGCGGATGAGAATTAAAACAATGAACAAGACATTCCCTATTCCGTATCTCAGATAACGGTTATTATTTAACGCCCTCGCTATTTACTACGGTAATATTCTAATCTGAATAGAAAAGCGGATAAGAATTAAACCAATGAACAAGACATTCCCTATTCCGTATCTCAGATAACGGTTATTATTTAACGCCCTCGCTATTTACTACGGTAATATTCTAATCTGAATAGAAAAGCGGATAAGAATTAAACCAATGAACAAGACATTCCCTATTCCGTATCTCAGATAACGGTTATTATTTAACGCCCTCGCTATTTACTACGGTAATATTCTAATCTGAATAGAAAAGCGGATAAGAATTAAACAATGAACAAGACATTCCCTATTCCGTATCTCAGATAACGGTTATTATTTAACGCCCTCGCTATTTACTACGGTAATATTCTAATCTGAATAGAAAAGCGGATAAGAATTAAACCAATGAACAAGACATTCCCTATTCCGTATCTCAGATAACGGTTATTATTTAACGCCCTCGCTATTTACTACGGTAATATTCTAATCTGAATAGAAAAGCGGATAAGAATTAAACCAATGAACAAGACATTCCCTATTCCGTATCTCAGATAACGGTTATTATTTAACGCCCTCGCTATTTACTACGGTAATATTCTAATCTGAATAGAAAAGCGGATAAGAATTAAACCAATGAACAAGACATTCCCTATTCCGTATCTCAGATAACGGTTATTATTTAACGCCCTCGCTATTTACTACGGTAATATTCTAATCTGAATAGAAAAGCGGATAAGAATTAAACCAATGAACAAGACATTCCCTATTCCGTATCTCAGATAACGGTTATTATTTAACGCCCTCGCTATTTACTACGGTAATATTCTAATCTGAATAGAAAAGCGGATAAGAATTAAACCAATGAACAAGACATTCCCTATTCCGTATCTCAGATAACGGTTATTATTTAACGCCCTCGCTATTTACTACGGTAATATTCTAATCTGAATAGAAAAGCGGATAAGAATTAAACCAATGAACAAGACATTCCCTATTCCGTATCTCAGATAACGGTTATTATTTAACGCCCTCGCTATTTACTACGGTAATATTCTAATCTGAATAGAAAAGCGGATAAGAATTAAACCAATGAACAAGACATTCCCTATTCCGTATCTCAGATAACGGTTATTATTTAACGCCCTCGCTATTTACTACGGTAATATTCTAATCTGAATAGAAAAGCGGATAAGAATTAAACCAATGAACAAGACATTCCCTATTCCGTATCTCAGATAACGGTTATTATTTAACGCCCTCGCTATTTACTACGGTAATATTCTAATCTGAATAGAAAAGCGGATAAGAATTAAACCAATGAACAAGACATTCCCTATTCCGTATCTCAGATAACGGTTATTATTTAACGCCCTCGCTATTTACTACGGTAATATTCTAATCTGAATAGAAAAGCGGATAAGAATTAAACCAATGAACAAGACATTCCCTATTCCGTATCTCAGATAACGGTTATTATTTAACGCCCTCGCTATTTACTACGGTAATATTCTAATCTGAATAGAAAAGCGGATAAGAATTAAACCAATGAACAAGACATTCCCTATTCCGTATCTCAGATAACGGTTATTATTTAACGCCCTCGCTATTTACTACGGTAATATTCTAATCTGAATAGAAAAGCGGATAAGAATTAAACCAATGAACAAGACATTCCCTATTCCGTATCTCAGATAACGGTTATTATTTAACGCCCTCGCTATTTACTACGGTAATATTCTAATCTGAATAGAAAAGCGGATAAGAATTAAACCAATGAACAAGACATTCCCTATTCCGTATCTCAGATAACGGTTATTATTTAACGCCCTCGCTATTTACTACGGTAATATTCTAATCTGAATAGAAAAGCGGATAAGAATTAAACCAATGAACAAGACATTCCCTATTCCGTATCTCAGATAACGGTTATTATTTAACGCCCTCGCTATTTACTACGGTAATATTCTAATCTGAATAGAAAAGCGGATAAGAATTAAACCAATGAACAAGACATTCCCTATTCCGTATCTCAGATAACGGTTATTATTTAACGCCCTCGCTATTTACTACGGTAATATTCTAATCTGAATAGAAAAGCGGATAAGAATTAAACCAATGAACAAGACATTCCCTATTCCGTATCTCAGATAACGGTTATTATTTAACGCCCTCGCTATTTACTACGGTAATATTCTAATCTGAATAGAAAAGCGGATAAGAATTAAACCAATGAACAAGACATTCCCTATTCCGTATCTCAGATAACGGTTATTATTTAACGCCCTCGCTATTTACTACGGTAATATTCTAATCTGAATAGAAAAGCGGATAAGAATTAAACCAATGAACAAGACATTCCCTATTCCGTATCTCAGATAACGGTTATTATTTAACGCCCTCGCTATTTACTACGGTAATATTCTAATCTGAATAGAAAAGCGGATAAGAATTAAACCAATGAACAAGACATTCCCTATTCCGTATCTCAGATAACGGTTATTATTTAACGCCCTCGCTATTTACTACGGTAATATTCTAATCTGAATAGAAAAGCGGATAAGAATTAAACCAATGAACAAGACATTCCCTATTCCGTATCTCAGATAACGGTTATTATTTAACGCCCTCGCTATTTACTACGGTAATATTCTAATCTGAATAGAAAAGCGGATAAGAATTAAACCAATGAACAAGACATTCCCTATTCCGTATCTCAGATAACGGTTATTATTTAACGCCCTCGCTATTTACTACGGTAATATTCTAATCTGAATAGAAAAGCGGATAAGAATTAAACCAATGAACAAGACATTCCCTATTCCGTATCTCAGATAACGGTTATTATTTAACGCCCTCGCTATTTACTACGGTAATATTCTAATCTGAATAGAAAAGCGGATAAGAATTAAACCAATGAACAAGACATTCCCTATTCCGTATCTCAGATAACGGTTATTATTTAACGCCCTCGCTATTTACTACGGTAATATTCTAATCTGAATAGAAAAGCGGATAAGAATTAAACCAATGAACAAGACATTCCCTATTCCGTATCTCAGATAACGGTTATTATTTAACGCCCTCGCTATTTACTACGGTAATATTCTAATCTGAATAGAAAAGCGGATAAGAATTAAACCAATGAACAAGACATTCCCTATTCCGTATCTCAGATAACGGTTATTATTTAACGCCCTCGCTATTTACTACGGTAATATTCTAATCTGAATAGAAAAGCGGATAAGAATTAAACCAATGAACAAGACATTCCCTATTCCGTATCTCAGATAACGGTTATTATTTAACGCCCTCGCTATTTACTACGGTAATATTCTAATCTGAATAGAAAAGCGGATAAGAATTAAACCAATGAACAAGACATTCCCTATTCCGTATCTCAGATAACGGTTATTATTTAACGCCCTCGCTATTTACTACGGTAATATTCTAATCTGAATAGAAAAGCGGATAAGAATTAAACCAATGAACAAGACATTCCCTATTCCGTATCTCAGATAACGGTTATTATTTAACGCCCTCGCTATTTACTACGGTAATATTCTAATCTGAATAGAAAAGCGGATAAGAATTAAACCAATGAACAAGACATTCCCTATTCCGTATCTCAGATAACGGTTATTATTTAACGCCCTCGCTATTTACTACGGTAATATTCTAATCTGAATAGAAAAGCGGATAAGAATTAAACCAATGAACAAGACATTCCCTATTCCGTATCTCAGATAACGGTTATTATTTAACGCCCTCGCTATTTACTACGGTAATATTCTAATCTGAATAGAAAAGCGGATAAGAATTAAACCAATGAACAAGACATTCCCTATTCCGTATCTCAGATAACGGTTATTATTTAACGCCCTCGCTATTTACTACGGTAATATTCTAATCTGAATAGAAAAGCGGATAAGAATTAAACCAATGAACAAGACATTCCCTATTCCGTATCTCAGATAACGGTTATTATTTAACGCCCTCGCTATTTACTACGGTAATATTCTAATCTGAATAGAAAAGCGGATAAGAATTAAACCAATGAACAAGACATTCCCTATTCCGTATCTCAGATAACGGTTATTATTTAACGCCCTCGCTATTTACTACGGTAATATTCTAATCTGAATAGAAAAGCGGATAAGAATTAAACCAATGAACAAGACATTCCCTATTCCGTATCTCAGATAACGGTTATTATTTAACGCCCTCGCTATTTACTACGGTAATATTCTAATCTGAATAGAAAAGCGGATAAGAATTAAACCAATGAACAAGACATTCCCTATTCCGTATCTCAGATAACGGTTATTATTTAACGCCCTCGCTATTTACTACGGTAATATTCTAATCTGAATAGAAAAGCGGATAAGAATTAAACCAATGAACAAGACATTCCCTATTCCGTATCTCAGATAACGGTTATTATTTAACGCCCTCGCTATTTACTACGGTAATATTCTAATCTGAATAGAAAAGCGGATAAGAATTAAACCAATGAACAAGACATTCCCTATTCCGTATCTCAGATAACGGTTATTATTTAACGCCCTCGCTATTTACTACGGTAATATTCTAATCTGAATAGAAAAGCGGATAAGAATTAAACCAATGAACAAGACATTCCCTATTCCGTATCTCAGATAACGGTTATTATTTAACGCCCTCGCTATTTACTACGGTAATATTCTAATCTGAATAGAAAAGCGGATAAGAATTAAACCAATGAACAAGACATTCCCTATTCCGTATCTCAGATAACGGTTATTATTTAACGCCCTCGCTATTTACTACGGTAATATTCTAATCTGAATAGAAAAGCGGATAAGAATTAAACCAATGAACAAGACATTCCCTATTCCGTATCTCAGATAACGGTTATTATTTAACGCCCTCGCTATTTACTACGGTAATATTCTAATCTGAATAGAAAAGCGGATAAGAATTAAACCAATGAACAAGACATTCCCTATTCCGTATCTCAGATAACGGTTATTATTTAACGCCCTCGCTATTTACTACGGTAATATTCTAATCTGAATAGAAAAGCGGATAAGAATTAAACCAATGAACAAGACATTCCCTATTCCGTATCTCAGATAACGGTTATTATTTAACGCCCTCGCTATTTACTACGGTAATATTCTAATCTGAATAGAAAAGCGGATAAGAATTAAACCAATGAACAAGACATTCCCTATTCCGTATCTCAGATAACGGTTATTATTTAACGCCCTCGCTATTTACTACGGTAATATTCTAATCTGAATAGAAAAGCGGATAAGAATTAAACCAATGAACAAGACATTCCCTATTCCGTATCTCAGATAACGGTTATTATTTAACGCCCTCGCTATTTACTACGGTAATATTCTAATCTGAATAGAAAAGCGGATAAGAATTAAACCAATGAACAAGACATTCCCTATTCCGTATCTCAGATAACGGTTATTATTTAACGCCCTCGCTATTTACTACGGTAATATTCTAATCTGAATAGAAAAGCGGATAAGAATTAAACCAATGAACAAGACATTCCCTATTCCGTATCTCAGATAACGGTTATTATTTAACGCCCTCGCTATTTACTACGGTAATATTCTAATCTGAATAGAAAAGCGGATAAGAATTAAACCAATGAACAAGACATTCCCTATTCCGTATCTCAGATAACGGTTATTATTTAACGCCCTCGCTATTTACTACGGTAATATTCTAATCTGAATAGAAAAGCGGATAAGAATTAAACCAATGAACAAGACATTCCCTATTCCGTATCTCAGATAACGGTTATTATTTAACGCCCTCGCTATTTACTACGGTAATATTCTAATCTGAATAGAAAAGCGGATAAGAATTAAACCAATGAACAAGACATTCCCTATTCCGTATCTCAGATAACGGTTATTATTTAACGCCCTCGCTATTTACTACGGTAATATTCTAATCTGAATAGAAAAGCGGATAAGAATTAAACCAATGAACAAGACATTCCCTATTCCGTATCTCAGATAACGGTTATTATTTAACGCCCTCGCTATTTACTACGGTAATATTCTAATCTGAATAGAAAAGCGGATAAGAATTAAACCAATGAACAAGACATTCCCTATTCCGTATCTCAGATAACGGTTATTATTTAACGCCCTCGCTATTTACTACGGTAATATTCTAATCTGAATAGAAAAGCGGATAAGAATTAAACCAATGAACAAGACATTCCCTATTCCGTATCTCAGATAACGGTTATTATTTAACGCCCTCGCTATTTACTACGGTAATATTCTAATCTGAATAGAAAAGCGGATAAGAATTAAACCAATGAACAAGACATTCCCTATTCCGTATCTCAGATAACGGTTATTATTTAACGCCCTCGCTATTTACTACGGTAATATTCTAATCTGAATAGAAAAGCGGATAAGAATTAAACCAATGAACAAGACATTCCCTATTCCGTATCTCAGATAACGGTTATTATTTAACGCCCTCGCTATTTACTACGGTAATATTCTAATCTGAATAGAAAAGCGGATAAGAATTAAACCAATGAACAAGACATTCCCTATTCCGTATCTCAGATAACGGTTATTATTTAACGCCCTCGCTATTTACTACGGTAATATTCTAATCTGAATAGAAAAGCGGATAAGAATTAAACCAATGAACAAGACATTCCCTATTCCGTATCTCAGATAACGGTTATTATTTAACGCCCTCGCTATTTACTACGGTAATATTCTAATCTGAATAGAAAAGCGGATAAGAATTAAACCAATGAACAAGACATTCCCTATTCCGTATCTCAGATAACGGTTATTATTTAACGCCCTCGCTATTTACTACGGTAATATTCTAATCTGAATAGAAAAGCGGATAAGAATTAAACCAATGAACAAGACATTCCCTATTCCGTATCTCAGATAACGGTTATTATTTAACGCCCTCGCTATTTACTACGGTAATATTCTAATCTGAATAGAAAAGCGGATAAGAATTAAACCAATGAACAAGACATTCCCTATTCCGTATCTCAGATAACGGTTATTATTTAACGCCCTCGCTATTTACTACGGTAATATTCTAATCTGAATAGAAAAGCGGATAAGAATTAAACCAATGAACAAGACATTCCCTATTCCGTATCTCAGATAACGGTTATTATTTAACGCCCTCGCTATTTACTACGGTAATATTCTAATCTGAATAGAAAAGCGGATAAGAATTAAACCAATGAACAAGACATTCCCTATTCCGTATCTCAGATAACGGTTATTATTTAACGCCCTCGCTATTTACTACGGTAATATTCTAATCTGAATAGAAAAGCGGATAAGAATTAAACCAATGAACAAGACATTCCCTATTCCGTATCTCAGATAACGGTTATTATTTAACGCCCTCGCTATTTACTACGGTAATATTCTAATCTGAATAGAAAAGCGGATAAGAATTAAACCAATGAACAAGACATTCCCTATTCCGTATCTCAGATAACGGTTATTATTTAACGCCCTCGCTATTTACTACGGTAATATTCTAATCTGAATAGAAAAGCGGATAAGAATTAAACCAATGAACAAGACATTCCCTATTCCGTATCTCAGATAACGGTTATTATTTAACGCCCTCGCTATTTACTACGGTAATATTCTAATCTGAATAGAAAAGCGGATAAGAATTAAACCAATGAACAAGACATTCCCTATTCCGTATCTCAGATAACGGTTATTATTTAACGCCCTCGCTATTTACTACGGTAATATTCTAATCTGAATAGAAAAGCGGATAAGAATTAAACCAATGAACAAGACATTCCCTATTCCGTATCTCAGATAACGGTTATTATTTAACGCCCTCGCTATTTACTACGGTAATATTCTAATCTGAATAGAAAAGCGGATAAGAATTAAACCAATGAACAAGACATTCCCTATTCCGTATCTCAGATAACGGTTATTATTTAACGCCCTCGCTATTTACTACGGTAATATTCTAATCTGAATAGAAAAGCGGATAAGAATTAAACCAATGAACAAGACATTCCCTATTCCGTATCTCAGATAACGGTTATTATTTAACGCCCTCGCTATTTACTACGGTAATATTCTAATCTGAATAGAAAAGCGGATAAGAATTAAACCAATGAACAAGACATTCCCTATTCCGTATCTCAGATAACGGTTATTATTTAACGCCCTCGCTATTTACTACGGTAATATTCTAATCTGAATAGAAAAGCGGATAAGAATTAAACCAATGAACAAGACATTCCCTATTCCGTATCTCAGATAACGGTTATTATTTAACGCCCTCGCTATTTACTACAGTAATATTCTAATCTGAATAGAAAAGCGGATACGAATTAAACCAATGAACAAGACATTCCCTATTCCGTATCTCAGATAACGGTTATTATTTAACGCCCTCGCTATTTACTACAGTAATATTCTAATCTGAATAGAAAAGCGGATACGAATTAAACCAATGAACAAGACATTCCCTATTCCGTATCTCAGATAACGGTTATTATTTAACGCCCTCGCTATTTACTACGGTAATATTCTAATCTGAATAGAAAAGCGGATAAGAATTAAACCAATGAACAAGACATTCCCTATTCCGTATCTCAGATAACGGTTATTATTTAACGCCCTCGCTATTTACTACGGTAATATTCTAATCTGAATAGAAAAGCGGATAAGAATTAAACCAATGAACAAGACATTCCCTATTCCGTATCTCAGATAACGGTTATTATTTAACGCCCTCGCTATTTACTACAGTAATATTCTAATCTGAATAGAAAAGCGGATAAGAATTAAACCAATGAACAAGACATTCCCTATTCCGTATCTCAGATAACGGTTATTATTTAACGCCCTCGCTATTTACTACGGTAATATTCTAATCTGAATAGAAAAGCGGATAAGAATTAAACCAATGAACAAGACATTCCCTATTCCGTATCTCAGATAACGGTTATTATTTAACGCCCTCGCTATTTACTACAGTAATATTCTAATCTGAATAGAAAAGCGGATACGAATTAAACCAATGAACAAGACATTCCCTATTCCGTATCTCAGATAACGGTTATTATTTAACGCCCTCGCTATTTACTACGGTAATATTCTAATCTGAATAGAAAAGCGGATAAGAATTAAACCAATGAACAAGACATTCCCTATTCCGTATCTCAGATAACGGTTATTATTTAACGCCCTCGCTATTTACTACAGTAATATTCTAATCTGAATAGAAAAGCGGATACGAATTAAACCAATGAACAAGACATTCCCTATTCCGTATCTCAGATAACGGTTATTATTTAACGCCCTCGCTATTTACTACGGTAATATTCTAATCTGAATAGAAAAGCGGATAAGAATTAAACCAATGAACAAGACATTCCCTATTCCGTATCTCAGATAACGGTTATTATTTAACGCCCTCGCTATTTACTACGGTAATATTCTAATCTGAATAGAAAAGCGGATAAGAATTAAACCAATGAACAAGACATTCCCTATTCCGTATCTCAGATAAAGGTTATTATTTAACGCCCTCGCTATTTACTACGGTAATATTCTAATCTGAGTAGAAAAGCGGATAAGAATTAAACCAATGAACAAGACATTCCCTATTCCGTATCTCAGATAAAGGTTATTATTTAACGCCCTCGCTATTTACTACGGTAATATTCTAATCTGAGTAGAAAAGCGGATAAGAATTAAACCAATGAACAAGACATTCCCTATTCCGTATCTCAGATAAAGGTTATTATTTAACGCCCTCGCTATTTACTACGGTAATATTCTAATCTGAGTAGAAAAGCGGATAAGAATTAAACCAATGAACAAGACATTCCCTATTCCGTATCTCAGATAAAGGTTATTATTTAACGCCCTCGCTATTTACTACGGTAATATTCTAATCTGAGTAGAAAAGCGGATAAGAATTAAACCAATGAACAAGACATTCCCTATTCCGTATCTCAGATAAAGGTTATTACGCCCTCGCTATTTACTACGGTAATATTCTAATCTGAATAGAAAAGCGGATAAGAATTAAACCAATGAACAAGACATTCCCTATTCCGTATCTCAGATAAAGGTTATTATTTAACGCCCTCGCTATTTACTACGGTAATATTCTAATCTGAATAGAAAAGCGGATAAGAATTAAAACAATGAACAAGACATTCCCTATTCCGTATCTCAGATAACGGTTATTATTTAACGCCCTCGCTATTTACTACGGTAATATTCTAATCTGAATAGAAAAGCGGATAAGAATTAAACCAATGAACAAGACATTCCCTATTCCGTATCTCAGATAAAGTTTATTATTTAACGCCCTCGCTATTTACTACGGTAATATTCTAATCTGAATAGAAAAGCGGATAAGAATTAAACCAATGAACAAGACATTCCCTATTCCGTATTTCAGATAACGGTTATTATTTAATGCCCTCGCTATTTACTAAGGTAATATTCTAATCTGAATAGAAAAGCGGATAAGAATTAAACCAATGAACAAGACATTCCCTATTCCGTATTTCAGATAACGGTTATTATTTAATGCCCTCGCTATTTACTACGGTAATATTCTAATCTGAATAGAAAAGCGGATAAGAATTAAACCAATGAACAAGACATTCCCTATTCCGTATCTCAGATAACGGTTATTATTTAACGCCCTCGCTATTTACTACGGTAATATTCTAATCTGAATAGAAAAGCGGATAAGAATTAAAACAATGAACAAGACATTCCCTATTCCGTATCTCAGATAAAGGTTATTATTTAACGCCCTCGCTATTTACTACGGTAATATTCTAATCTGAGTAGAAAAGCGGATAAGAATTAAACCAATGAACAAGACATTCCCTATTCCGTATCTCAGATAAAGGTTATTACGCCCTCGCTATTTACTACGGTAATATTCTAATCTGAATAGAAAAGCGGATAAGAATTAAACCAATGAACAAGACATTCCCTATTCCGTATCTCAGATAAAGGTTATTATTTAACGCCCTCGCTATTTACTACGGTAATATTCTAATCTGAATAGAAAAGCGGATAAGAATTAAACCAATGAACAAGACATTCCCTATTCCGTATCTCAGATAACGGTTATTATTTAATGCCCTCGCTATTTACTAAGGTAATATTCTAATCTGAATAGAAAAGCGGATAAGAATTAAACCAATGAACAAGACATTCCCTATTCCGTATCTCAGATAAAGTTTATTATTTAACGCCCTCGCTATTTACTACGGTAATATTCTAATCTGAATAGAAAAGCGGATAAGAATTAAACCAATGAACAAGACATTCCCTATTCCGTATTTCAGATAACGGTTATTATTTAATGCCCTCGCTATTTACTAAGGTAATATTCTAATCTGAATAGAAAAGCGGATAAGAATTAAACCAATGAACAAGACATTCCCTATTCCGTATCTCAGATAACGGTTATTATTTAACGCCCTCGCTATTTACTACGGTAATATTCAAATCTGAATAGCAAAGCGGATAAAAATTAAACTAAAACATTCCCTCTTCCGGATCAACTATTACTCTTCCATTTACCGAACTCGCCAGTTACTATCGTAAAAATATAAAATGAATATGAAAGCCGTTAAAAAAAAGACCAATGGAAAAGACTTGTCGTTTTTCTTAATAGAGATTAAGTTATCATTTCCCGCCCATCCTTGTTACTACGGTAACATTGTATTTTTAATAGCAACCCTGATAAAATTAAATAGAAACACCATTGCGGTGTTTCGGATGTCAAAAATTCGGACACACTGCTGCGAGATGCACGAGGAAACAGATTTGCACTTCAGTCCGTTAGGCAGTCCGTTACACCCGGATGATCCGTGCTGGGACCAGCCGATATGTGTAAATTGTAATGGACAACATAGCGCAAGGTCAAGGAATCGTCCAAAGTATAAGGAAGAAATTGCGATTTTCAGGAAGTAAAGACCGTTAAAAAGGTCAGTTACTTCGAAGTCAGGAAAATCGTGCTTAGCAGAACGCCAAAGGCTACGACTTATGCGCAGGTTGCTGCTTCTCCTGCAGTCACCGTCAAACCTAACGACAATCTGGACAAACTTTAAACACAAAAACACGAATAACCGCGTTATCACGTCTAAGTCGTGAGCTACACGGAATGGAAATGAGCGAGAGCGCCAGTTTTGGTCGATCTGCTCTGTGCCTCCTCCCCGCCAACCCGTTCACCTATGACGCAAACTCAAAGTCGTATCGGCGAGCTGATCATTTAAGATATAAAATGAAACCGAATTTACGTCTCTGAAACTAATAGTTAGGGAATTATTAAGGCAGGACGATATAGACACACTATAAATTTCTGTTCTGGTACCCGTATGTTTCGGTTTAAAGATGTTTAACCTCAATAGTTATGTGCTTGAATGGCAGCGTCTCCGCTTTTCATCTGAAAGGTCCTGGGTTTGAATCTTGGTCAATCATGTCATTTTTCTCATACATTCGTCAATTAAAAATAAGATTACATGTAAACCTAAATTAATAAACATATATATATATATATATATATATATATATATTATATCTATTATCATTATCATATCGTAAGACGTCGAGCTCTGTTTTCAGCTATAGGATTGGTACGCACGTTATTGTCGCTGAGACATTGGTTGAGGACCTCGGGGTTTTATTTGACGCGAAGTTGTATTTTCACGAATATGTTGCTCGGATTGTCAGTAAAGCACGCCGGGACCTTGGTCTTGTCCTTTGGATTTGTGGACGGTTTAGCAATATTTCCACTTGTAACCTGCTGTACAAGTCTTTGGTGAGGAGTCGCTTGGAGTACTCGACCGTGGTGTGGAATAGTACACGACGTTTTGCCTCCGATCTGGTTGAGGGTGTTCAGGATAGGTTCTTGAACTGGATGCGTTTTAAGTTTGGAGATTGTTTTGTTGGTGCTAATAGAGAGGATATGTTGAGGCAATTAGGCCTTTCCAGGTTATCTGATAGAAGAACGTACTTTGACTTGGTTTTCTTTTATAAAGCTCTGCACAACAGACTTCCGACGCGTTATCATATTGTCTTGCGGAACCAGGCCAGGTCAGTGAGGACTTTTAGGCAGTTTGTGACGCCGGTTGGTTCCACCGTGTCTCCGATTGAGCGGTGTACCAGTGTTGCAGTGGAGTTCCAGGATAAGCTAAGCTTTTGGGAAGATGAGGCAGCCTTCGTTAAAAATTTGAGAGGGTTACGTGGCGATAGATCATTGTCCTTGGTGTGATGCTCACTTTCATGATTTTAAAATTATTGTTGTTTTTTTTTTTTTTAAGGATTATTGCTTATAACTTGTTTTATTTGGAATGTATTAGTAATGTTGTCTTTTTGTTTTTGGATGTTTTCATCTATGTGTTTTTATTAACACTCCGTAGCTACCGTTTTTAAAGTTCTAATTATTTTTTGTATTTGACTGCATAATTGTTATTATTATTATTATTATTGTGTTTTGAATATTATATTTTTAATTTATATGTGAGTGTTCTTTTGTGACTTTATGTGATATTGTGTGGCATACAAAGGCTTTGTAACTGTTCTGTTGCACAATTAAAAAAAATAAAAAATAAAAAAAATTATATATATATATATATATATATATATAGTTACTCCTTGAGAACTTCAAGGTAAATCATTATAAAAATATCATAAAGTACAAAAAAATATAAAAAGGAATCGTAGGTGAAAAATAAAATCTATCCCTGTTTACTGAAATATTCATTTTATTTGTTATATATATATATACATATACATATATATCTGTATACATATATATTTATTATTTCATAAAAAACCCATTAAAATCTACACAGTTCATGATGACAAAGCATGCTGATAAAATAATATATTTATATTTTTGCCTTTTGCCTAATTATTTTAATTAATTATACATAGTTTCTTATAATATTAATAATATTTCTGCACTTAAATTAGTTCACTTTAAAATAAAACATCACATTAATATTTAATAATCTACATTATAATATTATATAATAATATTTAATTATTATATGTTATTCCTACAACTATATTTTCATAGGCTATTACAGAAACTTTTCCATAAAGTAATGAAAAAAAAAGAAATTAATAATACCATATCGATTATATTTAATTGTAATTTTTGCCGGCCATTTTATATATATATTATTTATATTTATATATTATATGAAACGTTAAATAGGATATGATATATAAATAATAAATAGGCCATTTTTAATAAATATATTTATATAAAATAAAATGTACATTAAGCTAAATTATTTTTTTTTTGTTGAAATTTTATTTATCGTTAAATATTTATACTAAATTAAAAATATGATAACTTTTCTTATAAAAAGCAGTTTGCATGAAAAATATTAGCTTTAGCTTTTTTAAAATTTATTTAATGAAAAATATCTTTTTCTTTAAAGTAGTCTAATAATTTTCAAATGAAATAAAAGACTTTTATTAATTAAAAGCTTTCAAAATATATATATATATATATATTATCAATAATAAAAATGACATTTAATTTTTTTTTGTTTTTTTTTTTTAATATATGAGCGCTTTTGTAATGATCACTACTTCATCAGATATCACAAAAACTTCTTTTTTTTTAAACTAAAATAGAAAATACGTCTGTTGCATGTTCTAGATCAGTTAATGATGAAACAGATTTTTTTATTATTTTAATTTTTTAACAAAAAGTTTTTTATAATATCTGATGAAGTAGTGATCACTACGAAAGCGCTCAAATATTACAAGAAAAAAAAAAGCATTGTGTAATTTTGTTATTGATAGTAATTTATTATTTATTATACTTATACCGGTAGGATGCATTTGGAAATTCAATAGTGTTGCAATGATTGACATGAAATTTGACCTACATCAAAAGAGAGATTATGAAAATGGATGAAGAAGAATGAAAAAGAAAAGTCCTTCAGATTATATTACGAAAGTTTTTATTGAAAAAACAAATGAGGAAAAATTTCTTACGATTATTAGAATTATAGAAGTTACTATCCCTAATAAGGAAGTTGACGATACTGAGCAGTTTGTTATTAACCGTAACATTATATATTCTGCGCATTCAAATTACATTAGGTTAACTGTTTAGTTCTTCATTATTGTAACATATAGTTAATTTAAAATAAGTGCTCTCCACCGTCAGTTTGCTAAAAAAAAAGGAGTTAAGATCTTTAATCACAGAGGGTGAAACCCGTGGAAATTAATTCCAGAAGAGTTACAGTAGTAGGTCAGGTCTATTTAAGTATTTAAGTAAGCTCGCTGCTTAAAACCCACCACAATAACAGAGCTGTTAACCGTACAATTTGTACCAATCGCTCAGCTGAAATCGACTTACTTAATCGCTAATTAGTTGAATACTGGCCGTAGCTCTTGTTATGAAGATGGAGATAAATTTCTGACGTGAACAATAAATATCCTTGTTCAATTTTGGTTTTTTAAATACGTATTCATTCGCACTTGAATCCTACAGTAACAGTCTTACAGCCTGTAGGATTCACATTCTCTTATGAATGAATGTCTTCTATTTGAATTTCTTACCTGATACGTGCAAACAGTGAAGCACCCATTGTAGATTAATTTTTTATTACAGTAACAGAAAAATAAACAAACAACTTTAATATTTTCTGTACGAGCACTTACAGATTCTGTAAGATTAAAGACAGTAATAAAGATATCAGTGTTGCCAGCCTTCTAATGTAAAATATTTTAAAAATAATTTTTTTCTATATAATTCTATACTCGTACGTCTTTTTCATTTGGTAGCAAATATTAAAAGTCATTTTATAACTAAAAAAAAAATCAATTATAGTGACAAATGATAATCTATAATGATAAAGGATATACAGTATAAAGATAAATAATAGATACTATGATATAATCTAATGATTGATGTAGAATTAAAATCTGTATGATATGCAACAAAAGCTGAGTATTGGCCAGGTAAATATTTCTTATGGTGGAATAGTAAGTATATATATATATATATATGCTCTTAGATTTCCACTTGTATTGTCATCTACATTTTTTTTTGTGTTTGGAACTATGTATTTTGTTATTTCATAACGCTGTACAATAATAAATAATGTATACATGGAAACTACTTTAAGATTTTAGTCGCTACATTTTGACATAATTATCTATTTTATCATTAAAACTTAAGCGCAATCTACAATCATAATTTTTTTCTTAATATAATGATTATATAATAAATAATAACAGCCTATCAATATATTTACAAGAAGGTTAAATTAATACATTTTAGTCGACATTCATTCGCTTGCATTATTTCGGTTCACAAATGTTTATGTGAATATATAATAATAAACAAGCATTACATATATAACATAAAAGCATAGTTACTCATTCGTTAAAGCTAACATCATTATTTATTATTATGTTAAAATATTTAAAAAAAAACTCAAAATAAACGATATATTTTCTTTACATAAATACAGATAACAAATATATATATATATATATATTTATATGCGTTAAATAATTTTATATATATTTTTGTAAATTACGTTAATATTTTACAATATAAAATATATAACAGAATTATAACGTAACTACATACAGTACATTTTATCTATTTACACAAAACAAAAAATATATTACATCATATAATATCTAAAAACTATAACATTTATCTCATACATATAGTTAATTGGTTCATTAGATTATTATCATTTTTAAACAAAATATTTATAAAAAAATACTTCAAAGAGTACCGTAATAGATTAATAATAAATATGATATATCGTATATAAATTATAAAATATAAATGTAATACTTTTTTACTGACTGTTGTGTCCAGGTGTCATTCTCTAATGGAAATATTTTTTCACGTCGGTTATTTAAAAGATGATATTTTTTGGTACGCTCCAATTAATTATTAATCGTCCAGTGCTGCAAAATAGATGAACGCTAATAATTACGATTATGTAATACTATTTAATATAATTTTTACGTACTAGAATTCAGCGCATTCATTTTGTAACGATATAAAAATAATAATACTAAAATTATAATTAAAAATAGTAAATTAAACCCTGTAAAATTTCTACTTCTATTTTAAACAACAAATAATAATTTCCTGATTTTTATTATAAAATTACGATTAAATAAAATAATAATTAAAAGTTACAGCGATATATTTTCCTAAAATTATTTTTTTTAGTTCTATTATTTACTACTACAATAAGAAAAATACTATCCTTTAAAATGCTATGTAAAATATAACGATAAAAAATTTAATAAATATAAAAAAAATGTTTTTCATTAATAAAATTTTATTAAGTTTTTATTTTTCATTATAATAAAAATTTCACACATATATATGTATGTATATTAATATATCGAACTGAATTATTTTTATTTGAAGATGTCTATTTTATAACAGAAGAATTTTATTATAACAAACATCAATAGAGGTTTACAATAATTATATATATTATTAATTACATAGAGTACGCGATTAAGCTGTCTACAATTATTGTATTTTAATAATTTAAATATACCTTATATATTTAGAGTTGAGACTGACATATATAAGTTAGATAAAATAAATAAAGCCAGATATATTAATTGTATACATTTATTGTCTTTTCTTATATTTCTCAATGTTATATTTATTAGTCAATATATACGACTGATAAAACTTTCCCGTTTGTATTTTATATACTTAGATTATAATAAAATTAGTAGTATATATTTTAGAATCCAGTATAATTATACACAGTCATAAATAATTTATTATAGTGTAAAAAAATAGATAATATTAATAAATATTTATCAGTAAATAAAAATGTGTTTGTCATTTATTAAATACGTACAAAAAAAAAATTATAACGTTAAACCATTTATTTTTCTTCTCTCAACTCTTAGTAAATAAGGTATAATATTTATTTTATAAATATTTTTACCCTAAAAAATAACAAAAAGAAAGTAATAATCACGTTAATTACAACATTATTATTAGTGCAATAACTTATATTTAGTACAAAAATTTACATACAGTTCTCAGAAGTTTTATTTCTTTAACCTATATTAAAGAATATATAATTAATGGGATGTAATAAAATAAATATAAAAATAATAATAAAAGAGCTATAATTCATTACAGAAAATTTTATTAAAGTGTATTCTTTTAGCGAGCGATTAAGAAATTCCTTTAAACTATATATTGCAACTATATTTTATAATAATAATAATAATAATAATATATATTAGAATGCAATTTTTTGATTAGATTTAGAAAAAAAAAAACAAAATAAACTAAATTAAATTTCGTCAAAATCCTACGTAATTTATTATATTAAATTTATTACGATATTGAAATTTTATGTATTATATTTAATTGTATATCTTATTAAAGCAACTAAATAAATATAGGGCGCTTTTTTATAATATTACAAATAGAAATGACTGAATATTAGAAAAATTTAATAATTTATCGAATCGTCTTTTGAATATTATGTTTATCAGTGGTTTTATAAAATAATAGATAACTATTTTATTTTTATTATTTTATTATAAAGTAGTAGATATACCCTATAAAATAAATAATAAAATATATATATATTTAAAAGACTTTTTAATTTTTTTTTTGCTACAACTAAATTTATATTGATTGCAATTTACTGATATGTATCGAGAATGTATATATGATATGGAGATTATTACATAATTTTTATTAGTATTATTACAATTTAAAAAAACAAAAAACAATCTGATTTATTAAGTTAATATAAAATTTCATATTTATTAAAAAAATATTAGAAACGTATTTCATAATTTTCTATCGATATATTTACTGTTATTTTAAATAATAAACAAAAAAAAATTAGCGTATATTTATTGATTAATACAACTTTTCATAATAAAATAAAATTATACATATTATTTTGCAATTATCACTATTATTAAATTTTAATATAAACAAACACAAAATAACAGAAATAAATCATTTTATTAATATATACTAGCAAACCCGGCAATGCTTCGGCATTGCTAGATTTGAGTATATATATATATATATAGATTAAATGAACACAATTAAAAGTTTGATAAAACATTAACAAAATGAACATTACGGAACTTCACAAAATTTAACTTTTCCCTTTTTCCCTTTTCCCGTTCCCCTTTCCTTTTCCCAATTTTCATTTTACATATTTCCATTCTCTTCCCCATTTCCCTTCCCGTTCCCCTTTCTATTTCATTCCTCCATCGATGTTTCCCCATATTTCACTTTCTCCCTTTTTCTCCGCGCATAAATCCAGTAGTTTTGTAATATATAGTTGACACACATATCAGAAAAATTGAAATGGAATCGTAAAATACTTTTAGTCTAGCGTATGTCGCTTTTTCGTCCAACATAATAGCTCTGTTTTTCAAAAAAACATGTTTTTTTTACCTGTCACAGGTGTGACAGGTAAGAACTTTCGGAGATTTAAGATTTTGAACAAACGAACATTTACATTTTTATTTATATAGATTAAAATGTATAAACAGAACTCTTCATGATATTAAAAGTAATATATTGGGTTTTATGTTTATAAAAACAATGAAAATTAATATTTTATTGCCAACAATCTGTATGGCATGTCAATATCAAAAAGATTTTCCATGAAACTTTTTAATAATAAAAAGAAAAAAATATTAGTGGTGACAATCTATATTATAATAAGGAATCGGGGGAGAGGAAATTCATTAAAAGATGTGTTATTTATAATTCATTACATCAGTACATATTGAATTATTTTAAAACACTCTATATATTTATTTAAAATTTGTATTATTAAATACGACAAAAATTATTTATGCGATAGATTTAAAATTTTTCTTGTATTTTGGAAAGAAGTATTTTATTTGATATTCTTCAAACTGTAAATCTGTTTGTATTTGTAAGTATATCATACCATCACATGTAAGAAAGCCAAAAGATTTAGTTTAATAAATAACAAAAAAAAAAAAATCACAAATTACAATATTTTTTTAGAATGTTACAATGTTTTTTTTAGAACTGTCAAGCTCTAACATGTGAAATATTAAAAAATCTTGGAAATATTTTGAATTTCACAATGTAATTATTTTAAGAGCAATCGTAACCACCTATCCTTTACATATTAATTTTAGCCATATTGAAAATCCATTATCTAAACAAATATTAATGCTACAGGCCTCAAAATTTTCCGGATACTTGTTATTCTAAGCAGATAAGATGCATTTAGAATTATAACAATAAACCACTTCCCTAATGTAATATAAATTAATAATTACAATAATAAACTATTTTAATTTGTAGGAATTTTTTTTTTAACGGATAATTCTTTACATATTTTCATAATTTTAGATGTATTGAGACATTCATCTAGAATCTGTATATAATATCTAGAATCTAGAACTGTATTGAAAGATACATCAATGGTTCTTAAGATAACGGGTTGTGAATATATAAAAATATGATTTTTTGAATACGAGATTTAAAAATTACATAAATAAGTTTTTTAAATTACCTGTTTTAAAATTACCCGGGCTTCATAAACCGGGTCATCAGTATCTACCATTAAATTTTTATTTCTGCTTGTCTCTCTTGCCTTTTTTCCGCATTTCTTGAACCGGTGTTTTCACCTCGGTTATCCGTTCCGCGTCAATCTTTTTTAAACCTTTATGGTATTTAGAACGGAATCGATTCCACGATGCTGCAGAACTTCACACTCGCTAACGTTTCCATTATTAAATGTTTGACACTGTATCGTGTACTCCAAACTCAAGTT
This sequence comes from Lycorma delicatula, assembly GCF_047948215.1. Taxonomy (NCBI): domain Eukaryota; kingdom Metazoa; phylum Arthropoda; class Insecta; order Hemiptera; family Fulgoridae; genus Lycorma; species Lycorma delicatula. The sequence continues at coordinate 15,098,285 of NC_134466.1, read as the reverse complement.
TTTGCCACAAAAATATTTTTTTCCCCAAATTATTATGCGGTTGAGAGACTAACAGTTCTGTATCAGTCCGTGGAAACATTTTTTCAACCGATAAACTTTGAAATACCGGCTTTATATCTTGAAGAACAGATATTGAGAGAGAACTTTTGCGAGTAAGAACCGTTTTTAAAGGTAAATTTTCCAATTTTATTGGCGTCGTTGTTTACAAAACATTTTCAATGCGATTTAAAAAAAAAAAAATATTTGTTAAAATACAGTTATGAATCTTATATCAAACGACTCAGAAAATATTGAAAAAAACTGAGAAGAGATTTCAACAAACAATTTATTTGACCTTTTACCGGTCACGACTGCTCTTATGGTACGTTAAACAACATTCACATAATATGCAGAATATAATAATGTATTTCTTTAGTATTTGGATGTAGAATATGAGTATTATTTGCAAGGGTGTTTATTTGAAAAATTAATTGATCTATAATTTCTTAGTCGATTCTTAAAATTGAACACACGAAATTCATAAATTAAAAAAAAATGATTAACGTATATCAATTTTTATTTTACGATTAGTGTTAATATTATTTTTTTGTCATAAATAGAGTATAAATTATAAATTTAATGCATAAATTTAATTCAAAATTATTATCTTTCAATTTTAAAGAAATTATTTAAATTTTAAAAAAAATACTCAAAAATAAGTAGATTTAAATAAAATACTGTAATTTGTCAGAAAAAAGTATCGATCTTCTTTTTTTGCAATAATTAAATAGATCATACTGATTTAGAATATTTGGAATATAGGTAATTTAACAACTACAGATAAATATATTTTATATTAAAAGTTCATATATATATATATATATATATTAATTATTTATAGTTATAAGCTACCAGATACACATATAAAGTAAGATAAAATTCACATTCAAATCGACTGTTAAAAATCCTTTTCTTTCACTCAGAAGGCCTTTTCAGACCACTAGGGTCCATCATCAGTCAATAAGAGACTAAAATCAATAAAATAATGATAAATTTTGGTTAGTAAAGCTAAGATCAATTAAAACTGTCAACCAGATGTCAATGCCAACTTAAATAGATCGTCATGTTCGAAATGTACTTGGTAGTTCACTAAGTAGAAATCCTTATATCTATAAATGTAATGTCTTTCCAAATACTTCAGCTTGTTTTCTTATAAATAAGAAAATACGGGACAGCATATTTGACAAATTGATATATATATATATATATATACTATTTTATGTACTATATATATAAAATCTTAATTTTGATGAAAGTATGTTAAAAATCTAATATAAATATATTTCAAAGATAAACGATAAAATAATAATAAAAAGACTATTATTATTATTATTTTCAAAATAGTGCGATATATTTGTAGAATTATTTTACAAAATTAAACATAATTGTAACCCATGTCTATTTTGGAATAGAAAATATACTTCTAGACTTTTTGAAATTGAAATTAAATACAAACGTATAATTTCTGTTTGTAGTATAAATAAGTTATTTACATAAACTCAATAAAAAATAGTAATAACGCATGAAAATATCATATATAATAAGGATTATCGTGACTGGGTCGGCTCAAATAGGAACATGCATTCTCTCTACTTATCTCTATCATTTAATTTCATCATATTTAAAAAAGATATGTTAAAACTTTAAGAATTATTTCCTTACTAATAATAATTAATTTAAATAAATATAAATATAAATATAAACCTAAAAGGATTATAGAATACTACCACAAGTTTAAAACGACCATCGTATGGCGTTATTTTTAACGCTTTTAAATATCATTTACTTAAAATACTCTAAAACATTTGTACAAATTTTGTAGAATTTTACGCATTAAAAAAATGTTCCTTGTAATTTTTCTAATGTGACACTTCAAAAATAAACTAGAGAATCATTCTGAATAAGAAACATGTTCACATCTTGTCTTTTTACAGACGACTAATATTTATTTATTCCTAAAAATTTTTAACGTAGAAAATAATATTAAAGATTATTTATTAGTATTGTATTTTTAATAAATTCTTACCGAGAATGTATTAAAAATAATAATATATAATAATAATAATAAATAATGTTATTTATTATAAAAAAAATCATTATTAAATATAATATTATATACTATAATATATATTAAAATCGACTAATAAAATTTATATTCATCAACGATCAAAGTAGGATTTAGATTTTTTCAAAAATTTTTAACAACAAAAGTTAGAGGCTAAATATTATTTAATGAGAAAAAATAAATATTAAACTTTGACTTAGAAAGTTTGTAATATCTAATAAGAGTGCAAAAATAAAACTATGTCTTGAAGGATGTAGTAATATATTAAGATTAAGACTAGGATATGATTTCTTATTGCACCTTTATGTAACAAGGGCGTGATGTCTCTTTAAGTTTACTTATAATATTTCTATGAATTGGAGGCAAACAAATAGAGGTAAAATTACAAAACAAATGAAACATTAAATTTTATATATATATATATATTACAGACTTGTGGCAATATTATACATAATTATTTACTGAAACTTGTAAATATGTTTATTATTCTTCAAATTTGTTCCTTATAATAATATTATTATAACAAATAACAATAATAATTAATTTCTATTATTATAATATAAAAATTATTATTAGTTTAAAGTAAATTACTAAAAGCACAATTGTGCTTAATTTATATTTTTTAAAAATATTTTTGTAAATAAAATAATCATCAAAATCGCATTAATACGATTTTTGTTTTCAATTCATTATTACCTTCTCTTATTCGACATATTTCACATCTAAAAAACTTACAATATAAACGAATAAATGACAGTGTTAAAAGAAATAGCAGGAAAAACGGGATTACAGATTTCCTATAAAAAAAAAAGAAAAAACGTAATGTGTGACGAATACTAAAAATAAACCGAAGTCTCTAAAATTTAACAACGGTAAAATGAAAAATAGTTGAAAAATTTAAATATCCTGGAGAAATAAATAATACAATATAACGCCGTAGAAAGATCCAACTCGGAAATAAACGCTAATAAAATGGAGGAAATAAAATCGAATAATAAAAAAATCCCTTTCTCTTAACTAAAAATTATAGACAATATAATTCAACTGTTAAACCAGAACGATTATATTTATGTCGCAGAGGGGATGATGAGAGATAAATTATTCAACATTTAAAAGAAGATAAGGGGGTTTTTTTTTAATAGACACTCAAAATGAGTGGAGGACTATTTTTTTAAATTAAAAAATAAAAATAATTGGTTTTAAAAGGTCGAAATAAATTTAAGAGTAAATTACGATTAAAAAAAAAAAAAAAAATGACTGAAATAATTAAAAAAAAAAATTAAAAAATTTCAGGAGTTCTCAGGAAAAACCCAAAAGTAAAACTCAGTAAAAAAATGGAAGAGTATTGATAAAAAATTTGTTTAATGCGATCTACAGATAGTTCAAACGTATAAAGAAAATACAATTAATTTGTTGCATTATTATAATTCTATAGAGTGAATATATGTAGTACATAGAGTTAATATTATATATGTTATTTCATAAGCAATATTAATCGATAAATATCTGATACAATTTAACTTTTTTTTCCTTCTATTTATAATATATATTGTCATTTAACATTTATTATTTTAATATTTTACAATTATTATCTTATACAATAACAATACTATTATTATTATTATTATTATTATTATTATCGTAATATAAATTACGTAACTGCTAAAAAATAAGTAGAAATTAAAAATTACATAACCTACATTAGGAAATGTATTATATTAATATTATTTGTGTTAATTAATGTTGGATGTGGGTATAAATGTATGTGTTTGTAAGTTTGTGAAAATGTTTGAATGCAATTAATTAATTGCGTCTCTTTTGTTTACATTATATATATATATATATAATATATATATATATATTTTTTTTTTTGTAATATAACCTATATTATGTATAATTATTTTAAAATAATAATAATATTTTTTTTTTACAGAATACAATTTATAATTAACAAATAATAATAATGATAAAATAATATTAAGTAAGTAAAAATAATATAAAATGTGAGGCACTATTCACTAATATTAATAATTTTAAGATATTATTATTAAATATATTTATTTATTTGTCATCTATGAACTTTAATGATTTATAAATTATATATTAATAAATTTAATTATTACATTTATTAATGTTATTCTCTATAATTAAAATATTATTTATAACGAATTAATTTATAGGGGATGTAATATAATAATTTGCTAACGATAATGATAAAGATGTCAATAAAATTGATAAATTTTAATACAAGAAATTAATGGATATTAAATTAGTTTAAATATTTACAATATTTAATGATTTTATATTATACAAATTTATTAATTTTTTTATTGATGTTAATAGATCTTTTAAAAAATTACACTTAGGTAAACATCCTGAATTAATTATTTTTATGTGTTATTTTAATTTTCGTCTAATAAAATGGTAAACTGATTACCAAATGGTAACATCCTTCTTCTATTAAATCTTTTGTTAAGGTATAAAACGTTCAGGATGCTTATCTATTAAATTACAATTTAATTTTTAATACTCTGTATAATTAATTTTAATGAAATTTTTTATCGATGAATTAATAATACAACATTTAAATTTTTAATTTATAAGGCATCGAAGAAAGTTTTTTAGATAAAAAAAACAAAGATATTAAAATTAGTAGAAGATAAAACCGCATACATATAATCGATTAAACTAAAATATATTATGTAATACTTATAATTTTATATATATATATTTTAGAAAAAAAAAAAACAAAACGAAAGAAATAAATATCTTTTTTCGCTTTGAATAAAATTACATAAATTGAATGAAAATATTAAGGAAACTAAAACCAAATACTAAAAGAAGTTGCTAAAAAGTCGGTTTAAATATCTATTCTGAAAAAAACGGTGTTCATAGCAACAAAAAGAACTAAAAACAGGAAGATGAAAATAAAATATGGAATAATACAGGGAAGAAAAAAATTCTAATCCAACCGAATTACCCAGAAAGAGTCGGTAAAGAACAAGAAACATAGGAATGAACTAGCATATAAATCATCAAAAAACATCGACAACAAAAAATCTATTTTGATCGAGGCAAAAATAAGATATTATTGTACAGCAGTGAGACTAGAAGTATTGTACGCAATAGAATGCCGTTCTCTGAACGGCAGTGAATGTTTCAAAGGATTAATAAGAAGGAAGAGTATATTAAGAACAAATTTGAAACCCAAAGCGAATGAAAAAGGGAACATTACAGATTGATACTCGCAGAAGAACCGTATTAAATAGAAGAATGAGTAAAATAGAAGGTGCAATGAGAAAAAGAATGCTCAACTACTTCGAACACTTACATAGAATGGATAGAGAAAGACTAACTGAAACTACTTCTAAAAAAAAATAAATAAATGAAAAAAAAACCAGTGGATGTAGAAAAAAGGTTAATGTTATTAACACCGAGGAATAAACAATTCTGAAAAGAGGAAGGTACAGAGAAAATACAGTCAAAAAGTTCGAAGGAGAAGGCTAATGAGGGAGGAGAAGGGAAACAGCGAGAGTTAGAATGAAAAATATTTGGAGCATGTAAGGGAAGAAAATTTAGAAAAGTAAAACCTAAATAGGATTGATATACGTGAACCACTGATGGTCTGAACAAAGAAAAAAATTGTGTAACATTATTAATAGAATATTGTTTCGAGCGGTAATATTTTATTTAACCATTAATTAATATATTTTTCTTTTAAATTTAATAATAACGTATAAAAAGATTAATTAAAAAAGATAAAAGTATAAACGTAATTTAGAAAAGATTACCATTTTTAGCGCTATCTGGATTTTCTTTTATAATATGTGTGTAAAATATAATATATAATAATTAGTTTTTGTTAAATAAATAATAATAAAATTAGAAATAACATAAAAGAAAATATTGATTATATTTCAAAATTTAAAAAAATGTATAATTTATTTTGATGATGGAATTAGGCTAATATATATATATATATATATATATTTCATTTGGAAAAAAATAGTATTAAATAGATTTAATAAATAATTTAGATTGAATTTCGAATAACAATAAATAATTCATTACGATATTTATTAGGAACGTTACATTTTCATGAGAAATTGATTAAACCAGCTAAAAATGTATTTTTATTTTTGCCAAAATATAAAAGTAAAATATTCATCACATTTATTAAATGAAAGCATTCATTAAATGAATTAATAATCAGCAAATATTAATCTCTGTAATTTGGCGGGAGTGTGTGTTAGGTTTTCGTGCGCGAGCACGTGAGGTGTATATATATATATATATATATATATATATATATATATATATATATATATATAAACATTAATAATATTAACAAAATCAATTGCATTCCAAAAGACAAACGCGGCACTGGTACATTTAATTATGTAATTACAAGCTATAATATTTTGCCTTTTAACGTTCAGGACTGATTTTTAAACATAAAAATAAAATTTTAACTTACGAACACAAAAATAAATCGAGGAAAATGTTTTGTTCATAACTCACAGTGTTTTTGTTCATAATTCCTTATTATTATCGTACAGTATAATTAATAAAAAGATTAGATATGTTAAATATAAAATATGAAATATCTATGATAAGTACATTGTTATTTTTTGAAATTTAAATAAAAAATTTAATATGATTTGTACTATAAGTCAAGAGGAATTAAATCGACTGTTTCATTTGAATTTATTAACGAATATATAGTTAATAAATAAATAAGAAAATTAATTAAATTTTATATGGCTTTTTTTTATATTCAAAAGAATTGTCATATCGAATATTAATATGGAAAGGATTATTTTCAGTACAGAAGGTGATTTGAATTAATTTATTAATTACTTTTCAACAGATTTATATGTATCATTTTAATAATGAATAGTTAAATAAAGAATTAATTAATCTTTCTCTTTTTTACGTATCATCATTTGTTATATTCATTTAAAAAATCACATGTTATAAATATTATTATTAATAATAAAAAAAAAAAAGAAAAAAGTTTATTGTTCATTTTTAGATCATCTTTATAACTTTTTTTCCTTTACCGAAGGACAGAAGACGCAAAAAATAAAAATCAGGGAAAGGCCAATAATAACGGTATATATACATATGTATATTTATATAAAAGCTTGAGACGTAACAAAATTAATTTTTCTAATAATTCAAGTTTTACTTAAAAGAGATTAAAATACATCCTGTTAATAAAACAATGCCATCATAGTTATCTGATTTCAACCGTTTCTTAAAATTTAACTTAGATTTGTTAACATTAATATCAAAAAAATGATTTCATTTCAAAAATCAATTACCAAATAGTATACGTAATGTTAGGAAATATTTTAATTGCCATTTTGGCGTTTAATAAATAATATTTTCTTATATTCATTTTTTGATTTTTCAAATTCATCCAAGATGTAAAAATACATTAAAATATAATTTTCGTTCTGAGTAATTTCGATATTGCACTCCGTGTACATGTCTCTACGTGATAACAGAATATTTCAGGTGACATCTTACTAAAAAATTATTTTTGTTGCGAAAAGGTTTTTGTATCCATTTAATTATTCGTACATTACCCGTTTAATTTAATACATTTCATTTTTTGCCTTTAACACATTTAAAATTTTTAATTTGTTTACTGTGGAATTTATAGTTTTTTTTTAACTTTAAAGGATTTATACAGATCTGATGGCGATTCTCTGTACCCGGTTTCCAGATCTACTGATCTTCTACATCTTCCACTATCATATTTATTCTCTTCATTGCTTGTTCCACTTTATCCTTCTAACCGAGTCTCTTTTGTTTTTTCTCATGGTAAACATTCCAAAATCCCATTTGTCCTACTCACATGGCCAACCAACCTTCATCTGTCTCGGACATCATCTGTAATTTAATTTAAATATAGTTTAAAAATTAGCTTACCAATAGATTAGTTAATTCCCTCAAACGTTTTCGGCTATTCCGTCATCTTCAGGAAGATTGGTCTTATAATAATTTAGGATTAAAATATAAAAATATATAAAATTCACAAGATAAAATTGTTAGAATCTTGTCAATTTTATATATTTTTATTCTAAATTATGATAAGATCAATCCTCCTGAAGATGCCGGATTAGCCGAAAACGTTTGAGGGAATTAACTAATCTATTGGTAAGCTAATTTTTAAACTATATTTAAATTAAATTATATTTTACCAACGATGCCCTATTTGCAAATCTTAATCATCTACAATATCTGTCGCCTTCTGCATACTCTTTCTTATTCTCTCCTAATTCTGTCCGATCTAGTTTTCCTAATACTTCTCCACCACACTTGCATTCCTATTGTCAGAAATTTTGATTTGATCCTTTGTTCATGTTCCGCTTCGTACAACAAAACATTCTGAACTGTGGTGCTATAAATTCTTTTCCTTAATGATTAATCTTTCTTTTGCTATGAGATTTGCAACTTTATTATGACTATCCCCCATTTATTATTAAATAAAAACCCTAAATACTTAGCTTTATTCACACCTGGTATAATTTCCTTCCTCATATTCAGATCCGCCATTCATTTACTTAAATATATATTCCTATCGGGCTCTCTCGTACTTCTCTTCATGTTTTTGAACGGTTTTTAAAATCACGATCATCGTTTGCCAACACAATCTGGTCATCAACGAAATATGTGGTAAAAATCTTTCTATTTTTAACAAATTTTAATTTTTAGTCTTTATTATTATGTAATTTATATATTCATGGAAATATAGTTCGTTATACAATATTCCTCACTCGATTTTTTCTTTTAATAATATTAAAAGAGATATTACATTGAAAAACAGAAATATTTGTTTATCTTTAAAAGAAGATCGAGGTAATTTTGTTCATATTTAATGGCATTTTGTTTTCAGGCATCCAGTTCTAAATGATATTACTCTGTAGGTAAAACATTATCTGTCAAAGATTTAAGTTGATAGATTTTTAAATCGTGTACAAAAAAAAATTCAAATTTGATATATATTACCTTCGATATACAAGTACTGTTGATAAAAAAAAAAAAGAAAAAAAAGAAGAAAAACAGTAGCAGATGCAAATTAAGTTTCTGGTATTCCGAAACTTACTTTGAAAGTTGTGTTTGTTTGAACTGCTTAATAAATGTTAAAAATATTCAATTTTAGGTAGAAGCGATAAATATTATAAATTCCCTTAATAAAATTTTTATAGAGCAAATGAATTAAAACACATAATTTTTAAATTACTTGACTTAACTGCAGAAGGAAGTTTATCGATCATGTTTAAAAAAATGTGGACATTCTTTAAGTGTTACAACTTGAAATATTATAATTAAAATGAATCCTAAATGGACAAATAAAGAAAAAAAATTAATATACAGTATTTAAATTTTTATTAACAAAAGCAGGGAATCTAGGTTGCCACAATCTCTATACCTTCATTAAAAGAGGCAAGTTTATAGTTAAATAATTAAAATAGCGTAAGTTAAATGCTGGAAACTACAACATTGTTTTCATTAAAGTGCTTTTCTACCGATTTTAATCAGTAATTTGGATTTTTAAAAGAATAATCATGAAAAAGTCAATTTTTAATTTGTATTAAAAAATAGCTGGAAGAGGATAGTAGTTCTAACATCATTAATATCACTGAGTCTTAATAGTGAATATAAAAAAATAAAATCAAAAAACGAATCCGATTTTTGAAATTAATACTTTGAATATTTCGGTTTTTTTTCATTAAAAAAGGTAAAAGATAGGATAAGAAAAAAATTCAAAATCATTTTGATATAATATAAATGTATGTGTTCCGTTCCATATTTAGTCGGTTGGTGCTGCACTCTAGCATCTACTAGTGCTGGCCGGCGAGTTAATCTAATATGACAATTTTACGTTAGAATCCTGCCCAGTACGGTCGCATTTTCATTTCATTCGAATGGACAATTAGTGTTGGTAAGAATTTTCTACGTAAGAATTCCGCACAGTGCGATCGTGTTTTCATTTCAGTCCAAGGGGACTCATAGTTTCTTGATAACTTTCAAGTTCAATTATGACGAAAGTGTCATACATTCTTAAGTTTAATGTAACTATTGTAATTCAATCAAAGTGTCAAGGATGACAAGAAATTAAATATAACGATTCAAGAAGAACATAGAGTCGCTTAATTTTATTATCTATCAACTCATCAAAAATGAGACTAGTGTGGAAACAGACCACACTAGCACTAAATTCTATCAGTATGAATGGGGGAAAAAGGAAACAAATTTTGAAAGGATTACACTTTTTGTTCGTTACAAACAGAATTTTTTATGCTATAGAAACATTTTTATGTTATAAATTTAAATATTTTTCTAAATTTAAAAGAAATAAAAAGAGATCTAGGGTTCCTAACAGTTACACATGGTTAAATAGTCAAAAAAAAATCACAACTTTTTTAAATTGTTTTTGAAAGGCAAAACGAATTTTTTTAAGAGAAATTTTATTTTTTAAAAATACCAAAATCAATGAATCGATAAATATATACAAAAGTATTTTTCATTCTGTGGAATAACTAAAAGATTTGGACAATATTCTGACCTTTATATATATATATATATATGATATATAAAATACACAGATTGTGGCAGTGAATTGGGCATTTTTAAAAACATCATTAAAAGTAAACTATTCATTTTATTAGTGTTAAGTACAAACACAACACAGAAAGGAAAGCATTTACTATTTTTATCTTAAGTCACCGTAGGGAGAAATCTATCGTTTGAAAATGACATCTCGCAGATGATCTCCATTCTGCCGTACACACTCATTGCTAAAGTCATCTATTGACTCTCTTTGCACTCTTTTCAACATCTCTAGGGGAATTCTACGGTTTTTGGAAGCCCAGTATTAGAAATTTTGCTCGTTAAAAAATCCTGAAAAATGAAAATAAAGCTCATGGCTCATCAGTAAATTATTAGCAAGTTCTCGTATTTCATTAATTAACTGCTGCGATAAAGTTTGACAGAAATTTATCCTATTTTCAAAATCAGGTTTGTGTATCGCACGAGTTATTTGAATTTTAAACGGGTGAAGTTTAAGTTTCATTGTGTAAAATTCGCCGTATACTGCGGTCAGACAGTCCTAGTGACCAGAATGGCGTCGCGTTGACAGGAGTCGACTTTGTTCACATGCCTCTCTCCCAGACGTAATATTTTCTGGTGTACGTACTGTTTTTATACTACCACTTTTCTTCTTTAAAGTAGAAGCAGCGGTTTCAAAGTTTCAAATCCAAGTCTTACTGGCACGAACTGATGACACTATTGCGATCAACTACGTAATATTTTGAAAATTCACGCTGAGCTATTACGTAACTGCCATCGTTTTTGTAAAACACTTTCACAGCAAAGGTACGCCACTGCTTCATTACAATTAAATGCTTTTCAGTAAGCTACAAAACGATAGTAGCGGTTTCATCCGTACTCAACTCTATGAAAAAACAGTGTTGCAAAGTTGCCTGATTCATTTTCGCATCTGAAAGTACGGTAAATGAATTTATAAATGATAAAAATAACAAAATTGTTTAATACAACTCTCCAATCCTTTATTTCCTAATTGTAAATAGATTATTATTATTATTATTATTATTATTATTATTATTATTATTATTATTGAATATACTATACAGTTGAAAAGAAAAAGACAGTAAATAACTACATAAAAAATTATAAAATATACAGAAGTAATCCTATTTAAAAATATATATTTATTATTTAGTAATAAAATAAAACTAATAGAGATTGGAAATTTATAATGTTATATAGTATGAAAAAAATATTATCCTAAAAAAGGTGTATGTACAAATAGTTTTTTTTTTGTGCATAGATAAATATATAATATATATAAAATGTTTCACTCCCTGAAATAACATAGTTTCAAGGTTGGTTTACCTGTTTTAATTTTTCAACCGTTATTACGTATGCTAGGTTGCGTTATAATTACAATAATTTTTAAAGCGTAATTTTTTTTAATCGACCAAAATTAACTGAAATATAAAATAATATTTTATTAATAATAAGAAATAAATAATAAAATCTATATTGTATAATTTGTATGGCAAATTTAACTTTAAAAAATTTTAATATATTTATAACAGTTCATCAAAATATTGTTTATTTATTAATGAGTTTAATAATAATTATATATCTGTTTAATTTCAATAATTATACCGACGTATATAAAACTACATTTTTTAGTTTGATATAAACAAAATGTTTCCTACAGTAATTAAATTAAAAAAAAGATTTCTAGATCAATGGAGAAAATAAACTGTTTTTTTTTTTTTAAAGAATAAAAATATCTTGAATTAATCTTGGAAAATATTTTGATACAAGTTGACTACTATAAAGAAAATGTAATGAAAAAAGATTTAAAAAAAAAAGAAAGAAAACATATTTTGATTAAACAAATGTTGAGAATTTATCTTATTTAAAAAAATACAAGTAAATTATTTTTATAAAAAACAAGATAAACAACTCTGATCAACTTCAGTTATACATAAAAAAAATTTAAGATTCTCATCAAATAAATTATTTGATGAGTTAATATTTCATGCGCTCACACAGATACACAAAAACAACATTTCATAAGCATGGCCGATTTATCAATGATCACAATTTTTTCAATATTTCTAAATATAACGGCTAAATAAAAAAAATAAAAATTTAGGCAAAATTTTATTCATTTTATGTATAATAAGCAAACATTAATAAAATTTAGGTTAATGATATATTACTCTTTTGAAAAACAGGAAATTAATATTTCATGCGCTCACACAGATATAAAAAAACAACATTTCATAAGCATGGCCGATTTATCAATGATCACAATTTTTTCAATATTTCTAAATATAACGGCTAAATAAAAAAAATAAAAATTTAGGCAAAATTTTATTCATTTTATGTATAATAAGCAAACATTAATAAAATTTAGGTTAATGATATTTTACTCTTTTGAAAAACAGGAAAACTAAAACAAAATGATTTGAAGAAGTCGAGAAGATCTTAAAACGGTTAAGATATGAAAAGAACATATACTGGACAGATGTCTTTTCAGAACGTTCGTTGATTTCAGAAATTAACTGACAAGAGGAAAAGGACATCTTAAGAAGGATGAACAGTAGAAAGAAGAAAGAATCACCGAGAAAAAACGATTAAATATTGGAACGATAGAAAATTTAATACTATTCATCGTGATTCATAGGTGATTCAAACGAGAAAGAAGAAGAAAGAAAAAAATTTATACTCGTATTAAAATCTCGTTGAAATATTATTTAATTTCCACTTCAAGAATAAAAAAAAAAATATTGCCTGAATTTTACACATGTATATCAGGACTAGCCTCCTAATTAAAAATGAATAAGATCGGTGAAATTTTGTAAATTACTAAAATTGTACTTAACTATGGATAAAAGCAAAACAAACATGAATTTGTGTTACAGTAAATTATTTTTTCTCTTATTCTAAATAATTATATTGGATTACATTACGTTATTTGAAATTCATTCTGTATCTACCCGTAGTTGAAAAAAGCTTTGGGAATTTGAAACTTTTATTATTGATTTTATACGTTTTGAGTGAGGAGACTCGTTTATTTACGCTGTTGTTAATACAGAAAACGCTTATATGAGGTGTTATATTAGATAACGCGCGCGCGCAAATTCTGTTAAAAAAATAGTAGAACGTTGGCTTATTTTGTATATTCATCATCATACGTATTTTATATATTAAACAACAAACAAACAAAAGACCACACACACTCGAACAAATACAAAGTAATATAAAGAAAATTACGTAGAAAAATGAATAACAGGTAATTATTTAAGAATAAATGTCCCATAAATAAAATTCTGATTTTTATGAGCTTAAACCTAACAAAAAAGTGAAAAAATGCATATATAAGTTACCGTGAAAGAATGTCAACATGTACCAAATACGTCGATGAAAGACCGAAATATTTGCTTATATTATTTTACATATATGGTGGTGGGGGGGGGGTCAAAATCATAACTAGAAATTAAAAAAATCACCCGAAACCAATCTCTAAGGTAAACAGATTACGACAAACTCTAGCAAAAAAAAAGAAAGTTTAAATATAAGCCAAACATACCTACTCTCATTAATCTCATCTAATTAACGTTAAATATACAAATTATACATGTAATTCTCCAACAATGGAGGCGATTAAATTCACCGCCTTCAGCATGCACTCTTGGGGAAAATTAAACAAAAATATTTTTAAAACTAAATTGAACAAGGGGCAAACCATCTGACCATTTATTTGTATCGTTATCGCTCATCCGTGCGGCTAACATATTCTGAATATCTTGTCCGCCCTTTCAATTTATAAAACGCTGAAAATTTGATTAAAGTTTTTTATAAATGCGGTGAATTTGATTAATCGACTTCAATGTTGGAGAATTACGTATATAATTTGTATGTTTAACTTTAATAATACGAGGTAAGCCTAGGTTATGTTTGGCTGAAATTTAAACTTCCTTTTTTTTAAAAGGGTTTCTAGTAATCTATTTTACCTTAGAGGCTGGTATCGGATGAATTTTTTTCCTTTTTTTAATTTCTAGTTATCATTTTGACCCCCATCATATATGTGTTTGTCGAAATATACCGGCAAATGTCCGAATGTGTAATAATAAAAGCAAATATCTCGGTCTTTCGCCGATGTATTTGGTATGTGTCGATATTCACCAGAGAATATCTGACATTTGCCAGGTATTGGTCTTTCACGGTAACATATATATTCATTTAAATAAATTGAATTTTTTATTTTATATTAAAATAAGAAAAATAGGATGATTCCAAATAAAAACAAGACTAAGATAAGGACATGGTCTTTCACCAATGCTTTTCAACTTGGTTTTAGATAGTCGTGAAAACCTTCTGGGAAAATAACGACTGAAGAGCAAAAATAGGAACAAAGAATCAGAACATAAGATTGAATATCAATATTTTCCCGACGACTTAGCACCGTTTGCAGAATCGATCAAATTAACCGATTGAAACAAGTAGCTGAAAAAAAAAAGTATATAGATCTCGTTTTCAAAGACAGAAATGATGATAAGC
This sequence comes from Lycorma delicatula, assembly GCF_047948215.1. NCBI lineage: Eukaryota > Metazoa > Arthropoda > Insecta > Hemiptera > Fulgoridae > Lycorma > Lycorma delicatula. The sequence continues at coordinate 15,083,062 of NC_134466.1, read as the reverse complement.
GCTAATAAATATTCAAAAAGACAAAACAAACAAAGTATGGAGAAATTAAGATCAGAGACCGTGTAGCACTCAACCTGTTAAATATCTTTTAGAAATAATTAATAGAAACGGAACAGATAAACCAAACCTGCGATCAAAAACCACAAATTAGAACGACTAAAATTTTACACGAAAAATATTTACAATAAAAAGAACCTTTCGATAAACGTAAAATTAAGGCATTACAGTACAGTTGTAAAACCAGTCATCTAGTACGACATGTAAATTACAAATACAATTGGTATAGGAAACCTACTGAACATAGAAAGAAGAATTTTAAGATCGATCTATGATACAAGAAAAACACAAGAAGGCTAAATATCGAGATTAAACAGATATAAGATAAAATTGAAAACCTGGAAGTAACAATAAGAAATCGACGTATGAAAACATGATCTAAATGAACCGATCAAGGATAACAAATAGATTTACAATAAATTCTGAACTACTAAGGCAAAATAGTTAAACAGATGAAAGAAGACCTCAAAAAAATTCAAATTTACAGAAAAATTGAATACAGAAAAAAAATTTTGAATTAAAGGTTTCTGTAGGTGAAAAGAAAAAAAACTTAACAGGGAAGAATGGACTGAAGAAAGAAGAGATAAACAGTCCGAAAGAATGAAGAACTTCTGTAAGAAAAAGAAAGAAACTACATGAAATGATATAAGCATGATAATCTTTGAAGGCCGATTCGTGGAGAAAAAAAAAGAAAAAATATTAAACATTTTTAAATATTTTTTTATGCGTGTGTATATTTTGTAACCTAATTTTTTTTTCACCGTTTTATTATTTTATATATTACTATCATATATGTTAAAATAAAAGCAAAATAAAAATCATAGCTTTACTATTCTAATATAAAAATAAAGACGTCTAATAATTTTATATGAAGCGATCTGATTTTTATCTATGCTACATCAATTGATATAGATTTTACGAGTATTTTTAAATTTCATTATTATTTAAAACTGCTATTTAAATATTAAATTCCTTTACTTAAATCCTTTATATATATAATAACGGTATAACTACAGAGTGTTTCTAAAATGGTGGGCTGGCTATGCTTTTTCGGATTCTACTTGTAAAACTAAACGAAAAATATCCTTCGGAAAAATTATAATTTCTCCTTCATTCTCCCCCTGACCACCATTTTTTTATTTTTATATAAAAATTTATATCTCAAGTTCGGATAGAGGAATCAAATTAATATTTGATAAGCGTCTTAGTAATAAGGTATTAAAATTAGCAAAAAATCAGGACTTAAATACCTTCGAAAATTACAAAATGGCGGCCATGTTTATTCTTCAGTCCGTTATATCTCCATAAATATTAGTTTTATAAAAAATTATGTTATTAATATAAATCTAATATTTATGGAGATATAACGGATTGAAAAATAAACATGGCCGCCATTTTGTAATTTGCGAAGGTATTTAATTCCTGAATTTTTACAAAGTTCAAAAGTTTATTACCAAGACGCTTCGGAGTAACAGTACAAGGTGTAAAGATAAAGATGCTACGATTTGCTGATGATATAGTAATTCTAGCCGAGAATAAAAAGGATTTAGAAGAAACAATGAATGGCATAGATGAAGTCCTACCGCATGAAAATAAACAAGCACAAAACAAAAGTAATGAAATGTATTAGAAATAACAAAGATGGACCACTGAATGTGAAAATAGGAGGAGAAAAGATTATGGAGGTAGAAGAATTTTGTTATTTGGGAAGTAGAATTACTAAAGATGGACGAAGCAGGAGCGATATAAAATGCCGAATAGCACAAGCGAAACGAGCCAGAAATATAATTTGTTTACATCAAAAATTAATTTAAACGTCAGGAAAAAATTTTTGAAAGTATATGTTTGGAGTGTCGCTTTATATGGAAGTGAAGCTTGGACGATCGGAGTATCTGAGAAGAAAAGATTAGAACCTTTTGAAATGCGGTGCTATAGGAGAATGTTAAAAATCAGATGGTTGGATAAAGTGACAAATGAAGAGGTATTGCGGCAAATAGATGAAGAAAGAAGCGTTTGGAAAAATATAGTTAAAAGAAGAGACAGACTTATAGGCCACATATTAAGGCATCCTAGAATAGTCGCTTTTATATTGGAAGGACAGGTAGAAGGAAAAAATTGTGTAGACAGACCACGTTTGGAATATGTAAAACAAATTGTTAGGGATGTAGGATCTAGGGGGTATACTGAAATGAAACGACTAGCACTAGATAGGGAATCTTGGAGAGCTGCATCAAACCAGTCAAATGACTGATGACAAAAAAAAAAACCAAGACGTTTACCAAATATTAATTTGATTCTTATATCCGAACTTGAGATATAAATTATTATATAAAAGTAACAAAATGGGAGACAGGGGGAGAACGAAGGAGAAATTGCTATTTTTCCTATGGATATTTTTTGTGTAGTTTTATAAGTAGAATCCGAAAAAGTATAGCCAGCCCACCATTTTAGAAACACTCTGTATATCTAATACGGAATACAAAGCTTCTTCAAAACTAGAAACATATTTTATTCTGAACATTATGATCAATAAATGTGTAAGACCAAAAAAAAATCCGGACTTCGCTTTTTAAATTAATGTAGATATATTTGATATTTATCTTTTTCAGAACTTTAATTCATAATTTTATTTCGTATTTTAACTCATAATTTTTCTTAATCTTTCTGTGTGTTGTTCTGAGATTTTCCTGTTAATTTCTTTTCCACTTTAAATCTTTTAAACTGACATACATTTTCTTGAAAATTTCCCTGTGTAATATTCTGATTTTATTCTACTCTCTTGATGATCCTTTATTATCTATTAAAGCCGAATCATTTTTACTTTTAAATCATTAAAATCTTTCTTGTCAAACTTTTTTCATTTATTAACTTTAAATGACAATAAAACATAATACTCTATGGTTTTTATCTGTGCCGATATATTTTTAAAATTTTTATAAATTTCCTCATTTGTAAAATTTTTGATTATTTTCACACGTCGGACTTAAAATTTTTCTTAGAATTTTTACCCCCTTTTCAGAATATTCTCTAGTTTTCCTTGATTATTTAACGTTCTGCCACATAAACACTTTCAGGTTTTATAACAGTTTTGTAATGTGTGAATTCGTACAGTAAAAAAAAGATTTTTTATGTAAAAATATTTGGTTAGTAGGAAAGCCATTTCCATTTTGCCCGATTTTCTTAACACATTTTGTTTAATCTATTTTTACGTATCATTTCGAGTAGATATTTAAATTTTTCCACGACTTTAATTTTCCTGAAATTTTGTTTGTATTTTTCGTTAGTGTTCTTTGAGATCTGTCATTATTTCGGTTTTTTTTTTCAAATGAAATTTGCTGTTGTCAAGTTCTTTCAGCGATTTCTTTCAAAATTTCGATTTGTTTTAAAGTTGTTATTATGTCATCGCCGAAGATCTCTTGATCTTCTGTAAATGCAAAATAATCTACTAATATCCATTTGTTTTTTTGTTCCGATTCTTCTGATTGGAAGTTTTAGTTCTTTTATTTCTTTTCGCCAATCAGTTTATCTAAAATACGGTTCAACAGAAGTAGTGAGAGACCGTCGCCTTGACTTACATCGGCTTTAATTTTAAAAAGTTTTGAAATTTCTCCCGTGAATTTTACTATAGAAAACGTATTTGTTAAGGTCCCTTTAATTAATTTATAATTTTAAAATTTAATTTCTTTTAAATTTTCAAATACGGAATTTTTATCTACTAAATCGTAGCTTTTTCTGAAATCGACAAAAGTTAAAAAACTTTGTTTTTTAAAATTTTATTTCGTATGACTGATTTTAAACTAACGATTTGTTCTGATGCTCCTTCTTAAAACCACCTTCATATTCACCAAGTTTTTCCACAAAATTTTTTTGATTTGCTATAATTATAAATTTATTTATATAATAATATTTTTTTTTTACCCGATTAATTCTGACAAAAAAAAATTATTTAATTCAGAAGATCAAAGGACATTCCGGACCTAGATGATCGCATCGTCGCCACGTTCGCCGATGACACAGCTATCCTGGCCGTTAACAAAGACCCTGGCCTAGCCTCTCAGGACCTGAAAATGGCGCTAGACCGTGTCTACGCGTGGCAGAAAAAGTGGAGGGTTAAGGTTAACCAAGGTAAGTTGAAGGACGTCACATTTGCCATGCGGAGGGGTGACTGTCCCGGAATGTACTTGGGCGGTGTCTCGATCCCGTAAACGAAGACTGTGCGGTACCTGGGACTTAATCTGGATCGGCGTTTGACCTGGAAGCGTCACGTGAGAATTAAGAGGAAACAGCTGAACGCAAGGTACAGGGAACTTCATTGGCTGTTACGGAGGAACTAGCGCCTCAGGCCTCAGTTTATCAAACAAGGTGTTAATTTATAAGGTTATACTACGCCCAATCTAGATGTAGAATTCTGGGGAACAGATAGTATTAGCAATGTGAAAATTATACGATTCCAGAAAAAAGCATCAAGTGTGATTGCCGAAGGGTCATAGTTCACGCGGATTGATAAGATTCACAATTATCTGGAGCTCCCATCGGTTCGTGAGATTGCACGACAGCGCAGTGTCAAATACCTGCAGAGGTTTGAGAATCATGTAAACCCCTTTACAATTAATCTACTCGATAACAGCAGGGACGCCCGACGGTTGAGACGTATGTACTCGACCTAGGATCTGCGTAACAGTTTGGAATCTAACACCGTCAAGTTTAGCGGTGTCGTATCTAATTTCTTTACTTGTCTTTCTTTTTCTGTTTATTCTTTGTCGTTAAAGTTTGTTCTTGTGGACTATATGGTGCTGAAATTAATGTTTTGTGATTTATAACCGAGCTTGAAATTTCATATTGGACTTCAAGTTTACTTGCAATTATTTATTGTATATTACTTATTTTAGGGGTTCCTTAAGGACCCTCTTATCATTTGATGTCAGGAAACTTACTTATGGCTCCGCAGGAGAGCCGATTATAATTGTTATTGAGAAAAAAGATCAAAATACAACGAAATTATATCTTAATTTTGAACCTGCATTATTTAATAAAATAATATATAGTAATTATAAAGTAATATTTTTTTTAAATGAAAAAAAAATTATAAAGAAAGAAAGAGATACGTTAAAATATCATCAATTATTCAAAATTCTTTAAATTATTATGCAAGTTTACTGAAGGGAATTGTACATATATTTTACTAAAATGAAATAAAATAAAATGAAATTTCAAGAAGTTAAGAGAAATTGTGAAATTCATAACTTAATTATTTCAACCAAAAAAAAAGTTGAGAGAAATTCACACTGGATTAAAACTGTGCGAGGAAGTTTTAGTAAAAGGATCTTAAAAAGAACATTCGGTAATAAGGTTACAAGTATTAGATAATACTTTTTCTTTTACGAGTATAATATGCAAAAGTTAAAAGCAGTGTTCAAAGTTTTAGGTTACAATACAATTTTATAATACATGAAGTATTATAATATTATATGTATATTTTTTCAAAACTATAGAAAGTTAGGATTCCGTTTTCAAAGTCGTATACTTAATCAATTGACATAGCATGAATTCTGATTATAGACTATATATTTTTAATTATTATTTTTTTATATACTTATTAAATATCTTAACATCTACATGCAAAAATCCCGTTTTATCCTTTTTTGTGGGACCAAAAAGAGTCCTTTAAACAAAAAACAATATAAATTATTACCACGTATAAAATAAACGGGAAAATAAGTTTAAAAAATAAAAATTTGACCGATAAGTGACTGAAAAATAATTATAATTTTGGTAGGAAATTGAATAGAAGCAATTATTTAATATTTAAAGGATACTGATTATGTCTTAGACAACAAAAACGACGTAATTACTTTTGTTATAATTAATTATTATTATTATCGTTCTTTGTTTTTCCTTCTTGCTTTATTCTAAACCGTTTTCTTACACAAACGACTTCTCTTGTTTCAGTACGTAATAAATGATCTTAAACGTACAAAGAAAGCGATTAATATAGAATATATATCTAAAGCTCGAAAAATATTACACGATATTTGACATTGAATTATTAACCCTTACCTTGTGAGTTTGGCAATAGTTTTTTCTCGTAGAGAAAATTTAATTGATATTTTATTTTTCTCTTCTTCTTTTTCCAAACAAAGTAGACTATAAAGCCTTTTCCGGCACCCATCTACTTAGCGGTTTACCCCTATTTCTTATACCATGCAATCTCTAATTTTCTAGCATGACCGCTCCTCTGACATTATTTCTATATACAACGTTTAGAATTGTATAATTTTATATCATCAAGTAACGGGGGTCATTTATAACTCTCTCCGTACATCCTCAATCCTCTATCTATCCAATCTTGTATAACCATCCGCTGCTCCCACAAACTTCATTTCTGCAGCCTATATTAAAGATTTTTCTCGTACCGTTGTAACCCACGCTTCACTTCCGTATTTCAAGATAGATATAAAATTTCATTCTCCTTTCCGTGCTTGTTTTATTTTTTAACGTTTTATTAATAACATTGCATACCGATCCAAAGTTACTTATTACCATTATCTTTTAAATAGGAATGTCACACACAACAAGATAATTAAAATTCGATACTTCTTCAAGATCGACTCATTTATCATTATCCTAGACATACCAGGATGCTGACCCAAAATGGTTATTGTCTTCGATTTATCAGCTGCTATTTTCATTCCGTAATCAGCACAAGTCTGCTGCAACTTAAAAATAGATCTTTGTAGATTATCTTCATTGTCATCCACTATTCAGTTCGAACACAGTTCGATATATATATATATTAAAGAGGTGAAGACAGACAAGATCCTGTTTTACACCCTTTTTAGTTAGAATTCCTACGGTGAAGCCACTTCTCATTTTAAAATACACCGTACTATCTTCATATAAGCTCCGAACAATCGAGAATAAACGAGTTGGATATCCTTTCCGTTCATAATCCGTAACAAAATTCCTCTATTTACATTATCAAAGGCTTTTTCAAAATCAATGAAGATAATATGCTATTCCAATTTCTTGATAAATTAGTCGATATATTTATACGTAAAAAAAATATTAAAGGATTTACTTTACCTCTTCAAAAATATGTAGCTAGTATAATTATTAGCGTTTGAACTTTTCACAGAAAATGGTAGAGAAAAGTTTTAAAGATAATTATTTTTGTTGTAATAATTTAATTTAAAAAAATATTAAAGGATTTACTTTACCGCTTCGAAAATATGTAGCTAGTATAATTATTAGCGTTTGAAGTTTTCACAGAGAAAGGTAGAGAAAAGTTTTAAAGATAATTATTTTTGTTGTAATAATTTAATTTAAAAAAATATTAAAGGATTTACTTTACCGCTTCGAAAATATGTAGCTAGTATAATTATTAGCGTTTGAAGTTTTCACAGAGAAAGGTAGAGAAAAGTTTTAAAGAAAATTATTTTTGTTGTAATAATTTAATTAAAAAAAAGATATATTCATCGAGTAAGACCGAAATAGTGATGAACCGAGACAGTCAATATTTTAAAATATAAAAAGGAGTAATCGTGTAAAAAGGAGGTGATCATTTATCGCTGGCTTTGTTCAAGACAATATTGGAGAAAGTATTTAAAAAATTGTAATTATTATTATCATAAGTAGTAACGGACTGATAAATCTAAGGTTTACAGATGAAATAGTAGGCTTTGCTTCGTCTACAGAAATGTTGAAAGAATCGACAAAACAAAGACGGGTTTAATAATTTATCAAAAAAAAAATACTGTTCTTCTAACAAATGAAGTTAAGAAAGAAAATAAAACTGCTAGAAAAGAAACTATATCGAGCAAACGAAACAGTCTATTTAGGGCAACCGATAAGCTTTGAGGACAGAACAAGAAAGGACATCCAAAAAGAAGTACAGCAGCTGCTTGTAAAAAATAATGATCTCTTAAATTCTTTACGAAAAATAACCATAAAGGTATTCATTTGTGCTACACCTTATTTTCCCTACGGTTCACAACCTTGTACATTATCGAAGAAGCTCGTACAAATTATGAGTTAATTACGATCAATGGAAAGAAGCACGCTTGATATTAAAAGGATAAACAGAGTCAAATGTGAAAAGATAAGACAACAAATTGAAGCGACAAATGCGGTTAAAGTAATTAAGAAATCAAAGTGAAAATGAGCTAGCCACCTAGCGAGATTGGAAAATAGCAATAAATTACGTTTTGGAAACTTTTCTACGGAAAAAGGAAACGAAGATTTTCAGGAATAAATTGGCATAATTTAGCAACTGATAGGGAAGCGTAACCTATAAGGGAAGAGACCTATGATCATTAATGGGCCTGGTTTAATTACGAAAAATTAAACAAATGAAACTTAGTTAAACGAAGAAATAATTTGAAAAGTGTTTCAAAATGTTATTTTTTTATTTATTTCATACAAAAACGTTTTTTTTTTTGTAATTTTGTTTATCGATAACGTAAAATTAAAAATTTAAATCAAATAAAAGGCTTATTTATTTACTAAAATATATAAAGTGTATTGTTGATTATATAAAAAAAACGTGTGCTCTATAACCGTATTACAGAATAGAAAATGGATATAATTTATCCAGATAATTATTTATTTGTGCCAACACTGGGTAACAGAAAATTACCAACAAATTTTTTTTAAATTCATTACCGAACTGGATTAAAACACTCTTAACCATTCAAGAGAGAAAATTCTATTAAATATCTCTTTAAAAGACATATTTCTGTAACGGGTGGCTACAATTTCATACAAATTTTCTTACAAAATATATTTTTGCTATTTTTTTTTTGTTTTATTTCTACGACCATTTTTACTTTAGAACAATAATTATATTTTAGAAATATAGATCTTCAGCATTTTATTGTTTTATAGGAAAAAAGTACAAGGCCTCAATTTATTCAATAACACATCAATTAAGGTTATCGCGTAACTATCCTACATGAAAAATAAATACCCTGAACGATACATTGACAATCTACAAATTTATTAACGGGTTTAGAGGTTCCAATATCCTCAAAATGAGTATACTAAGGTTAAATCTACAACGGTAGAACAAAAAATGAAAGAAAAAAATTATTGCTGATAAGAAAAAGGGGTAGATAATTATAAAGGAAAATCTATCGGAAGAGGAATTATAATACTCGAAAAACAACTTTACCCTTTAAAGAAAAACCCTTTCCATTAATTTTTTGATTATAAAATTTTACTACAATGAAACATAACCATATCGATCGGTAATCTTGTGTTGATCAGTTAAATAAATATAGATTATTGAATCGGTTTCTTAATGCGCAAAAACAAATTGTATTTTTCTCAAGGAATTAAGGTACCTTACGGAACAGGTACCAGGGTTCTTCAAGTGTAAGGTGTACACAAAATTTTGTAGCCAGAAATAAAGCAAGTAATCGATTTCCCGACTATAATTTTTTGGAAGATTAATTCACTATAAAAGTGAATTAATTTTCATTTCGTATACATGGGAATACGAAATGAAAATCTTATATCGTGTGAAAAATACGCAACCGGGATTCGAATTCGGGATCTACAAATGAAAGACCGAGATGCTAGGTCACGGAGATCGGCAAAATATAATAGTTTATATATAAAATATATTTATATATCGCAAAATATGGTATTCGTGTTTTTATTATTCGTTAAATGAAAATTAATTTTTCGTAGAAAAATTTTCAAATATTTTAAGATAATATTTCCCTATATTTTATGATAATATTTTTCAATCCTAATCCAATATTGATGAAAAATATTTTCAACGCTTTGAATTTATTTTTACCGATATTATCGTTTTTTTGTATTATTTTAATAAGTATCTAAATCGCATAGATTAAATTATCTAAATAGAGTAGTAAGAATGGTGATTTTAATAATTATTTTTAAATTCTGTAAAAACCATCATAATTTGTTTTCTCTCATGAAAATGTACGTAATAATAATATATTGTTTATTTTAAGCTTATTTAAATTTACGGCTAAAAAATTAATTCAATTAAATTATTTTAATCCATTTAGCGCAGGATTAATATATTAATTAATTTTGCAACATATAGAGAAGTTATGTATTAAAAATCTGTTTAGATATAACGGAGATAATTAGTAGATGGTATGAAAAAGCCAATTTTTTCTATCTTTTCTATTAAATTCCATCATTTGTTATTAACTACTAATGACGTCATATCTATAATTTACACAGGAGGCAGGTAATCATATAAATCTATCCATTATTAAGTTAAATTTATTTATATTAATATAATAGAAATACATTTTATAAAGAACGTATGCTCATAGAGGTTGTGATAAAAAAAAACCTACGTGAAAGGACAAATAGAAAAACGTTAACTCACTCACCCCTTAATAATATAACGTGATAACGTCGTATTTCTAAATAAAAAATAAATAAATTTAAGAAAATTACGTTTTGTATTCCCAATATACAAAAAAGTAATATTAAAAAATATATAAATAAAAATTTACGAATAAAAAAATAAATATTACATGAAATCGATCGATTGATATACTAACTGTCGGTGTAATGTAAGCTAAAATTTATCCTTTTTCTAATTAAATATGAACTATGTTTTATAAAGTTATATTATCCTTAAAAAATGAAGGGTTTAACATATAAATTTCTGGTTTCTAGTCTCAGATTATACATTTTTAAGATTTTATCTTTAAACAAACTCGAACAATAAAAATATACTATTAAAAGAAGGACATTCAAATATAAAGGATAAAATTGACAAAAAAAAAAAAAAAAAAAAAAAAAAAAAAATAGAAACGATGCTAATAACTAATCTAAGGGTCGGTTTAATAATTATTTTTATAATATTGAAACTTTAAATTTATCAAATATAAAAAATAAAAAATATTATATACAAATTAACGAAAATTTAATATTATTTATGCGTTGTCATAGCAACAAAAGTATTCCTTTTACTGATAATTCAAAAAGTAGTTTATTCTTTCATAACTTCTCTCTGATGTTAGACGCATCGAAATATATATTTATTCTTATAAATATGTATACGTAACTTATCATTACTTAGAAAAATAAATTAACTAATTAATATTGTTATATCTATTGTTATTACATAAAACAAATTGTAATATTTCTATTATCATTTACTATAAAATAGTAAATAATTACAATTTGTTTAATTATTTACTTTAAAAATTGTACAGTAAATAATTAATAATAATACATTATCATATTACTATAATAAAGTTTAATTAAAATTAATGATTTTAATTTATTTACATTTATATGTATGTATATATAACACAATATAATTAGTAATAATAATGTTTATGTTATTTTATAAAACATAGGCCAGGCTAAAATTAACTACCAAAAGCCTATACAGCAGATAATCGTAGTAACCTCTTTTATTTTTAATAATAATAATAATAATAATAATAATAATTACAATAATGATAACAATATTGGTTAGCTCAATATATAACAAATTATAAATTAATCGAACAGTTCCTTGCCGTATACCATTTTGTCACTGTGTTACGCAAAGCTATTCATCCGTTTCATCTTATTTATATAAATATATATATTTTTAAAATTTTTAGTACAAATTTTTTTATTTTTACAAGCAAATTGTATAAGTCTGTTAAAAAAATAAACTCTCTATAAATTTGATTGTTCTTTCTTATTATCATTTAATTTTATCACGTGATACGAATGAATGCCAAATGTATTTTGCAATATATTATCAACGTTAAAACTAAAATTAAAACACAAAATTGCGTTATTTAAATACAATAATCCTTTATAACAGTGCAAATATCTTCTTCTTCTCAGTGCGAATATCTTTCTTTACGTACTTCCATCAACATATCAATTTGATATCGTCGGACCATCTATATCTTTGTTACTGCTCCTCTATTTATTTACCATTTCAATTTTCACCGATGCTGATAGATATCCATTGCTCTTTTAATGCTTCTTTATAATCTCCCATTTTTGTAACACGTATTGCCAAATCTCACCTTTTTTATCATAGGATGAACCGTATATTATCCGATATAATGTGGTAAATCCATCTTTTGTAAGTTCATACGTTTTACGCATCACTTCTTTATTTTCAAATGCGACTTATATTTTTCCACAATCTTGTTCTTTTGTTAATAGTCGGGTAACTCTTACATACGTAAATTAAAATTGGAAGCCATTTTTTCTTTTTTAAATTTAAATGTTCGTAGTATATTTCTCTTTGATTAAGAAGGCAGTAACTACATAATATGTTCCCTCTGTATATTTGTTTTCTTATCTTTTTCATTATCATCTTTAGTTCTCTTTAATCCAAGTTTCCTCGGGCTGGGTCTTCTACAAAATTTCTCCACCTGACTCGATCCATCTCTTTTTTAAACCATCACCGTATTCACCCGTTTCATTTTTGGTCTACCCCTCGGTCTTCTACCTGTTTCCTCTGCATAGATTATCCTTTTTGGTAGTCTTTCCTCATACATCCTTTCGACATGCTCAAACCACCTCAGCTTTGATCTTCCAACTGAGTCGACAAGGTTTCCCGATTTAGTTCCTCTCTTATCATACTTCTTCTTCCCTAGCGTGCTTCTTTATTGATATAAAAGTAATATTTTCTATCTCGCTTTCTTTTTATCTATTATTACGTCTGATTAATAATATTTTATATGTAAAATACTTGTTTATATAAATATTCATAAAATTAAAAATATATATATGTCAATTTAATTTTAATTATAAAAATTATACCTTCAAATGCTGAAAAACAATTGAACCGTTTTTTATTTCTATTTAATATATAAATTCGAAAGTTTATGGCGAATTCTGTCTGTCCGTTTTCAACCAGAAGCAAGGGAGAACCAACCGACTGATTGTTTTCAAATTTTCAGGATACATTTTTGTTATCCCAGAGAAGGTTTTAAGCCGTTGATCGAGGCCCTAGTTCCCTTTGGGGTGAAGTTATCATCGTCAAAACTTTGTGTAATTTCCTTACTATATTTACTACCATTCTGTCTTTTGTAATTTAGTTTCATTTTCAGGTATATATAAAACCTGAATACTTTATTATTTATCAGTATTTTTCTCACAACCATGTGTATAACGAACACAGTGGGCGTCCAGGGGGCCCCGCCTCTGGCCAGACTATTATATACGATATACGAGTTAGTATTATTTAGATTACGTAAAATATTACGGTAAAGAAATTTATATAAAACATACGTTGAACTAATTATTTAATAAATAATATGCAATTAAGATCTAAAAGAAAATTATATTTGAAAGTTGAAAAACTAACAGATGTTAGTTTACGGACTATGGATATACACAGTCCGTCCCACAGGAAAGGTAACTCATGTGAAATAAAATACAGGACGTTGTTTAATTTTAATTTATATGACTTTTTATTCATTATAGGCTCCTTGTGAGTCAATACACAACTGGAAGCGTTGGAAAAATTGTTCGACACAATTCTGATACTCAAACTTTGAAATCATCTGCACTACAATGGTCGTAGCCCTCTGGATATCTGAAATCGTGTCGAAACTATTAAAACACTCGGAATAGTGAAAAAATCATGTTTCATCAACTATTACGATGCAAGACATGAAGCCTGGGTCCCTAGCGGCCGATCTTAATCTCTGCAGTGTTCCACTCTGCAATCTTTTTGATCGTAAGTGAGTGAGTGGGGGACAAAGCGACAACAGATCTTCTTTTTGCCCAAATATTCAGTTAGAATGCGTTACATAGTTGTTTTAGGAATTCCAGTGATCTTCTCAATTAATCTAGTAGATGAAAACGATCATTTCGAAGAATTTCAGTCACTTTTTGAACATTCTCTTATACTGGAATTGTCGATGATACTCCTGGACGTGGATAATCTTTAATACTTTCTCTACCATCAAGAAACCTTGCATACCATTTCAAAACGGTTTCATTACTCTTTGCTAGACTACAATAAACAGTTTGTACCATTTTAAAAGTGTTTGTGGCACTTTTACCAATTTAAAACAAAAGTTAATGTTTGCACGTTGCTCCACTGCTCCTTTCACGACTGAAGTTTAAAACATACGGTTAAACTTTTGGTTATTACGAGCAGTCTGTGATGCAAGCGCTGTTAAATTTAAATCGGAGGTAGTCGGAATACCATGTTAATTCACGTATCCGTTCACAGATCGCATTAGTAGTTACACGAATATAAAATCAGTTACCTTTCCTGAGGGACGGACAGTGTATACAGAGAACGGATGATAAGAGACTAAGCAAACAGCCTTTTGATTTGATAACCGGTTAAAAATTTAAACTCATGTAGGTTCCGGGAAATAGGAAAAGATCTGAAGATTGCTGAAATCAACGCAGATGAACTAACGCGCAAAACGTTTTTTAAATAAGCGACTCAAACAGCAGGTTTTCAGAAAAAAATCAGCCGGTAGAAGAAAGTGGGTACAAAAGAAATTTAACAACACTAGAAGAGTGAAAGAAGTGTAAGTCAAACGAAAGTTGAAGACAAGGAAACAGTTAAAGGTGATTTATCGTATCCTCTAATAGACTTATTCGAAAAGAAAAATAATAAATTTATGTATATATATATATATATATATATATATATAATATACTAAAAGTATGAAATTATATATATATATATAGTGATTAGGCCATAATTTAGACATATTTTATTTTAAATAGTAATAGGCTTATAAAAATTATATATTTATATTTCTTCAACCAGTTTTTCCAGCTGCTGTCGGGTCTGGGTTTGTGTGTGTGTGTAGACAAATACAATTACTAGTACCAGCTTGCCAGGCCTGTTATTGCTACAATGTAAATGTAAATGTACTGGTAAACATGTAGTTTGAAACAAATTCAGGTCGACCCATCCCTGAGACATGTGGTTAATTGAAACCCAACCGCCAAGGAACACCGGTACCCACAGTCAGAGAGTTTAATCACTAGAATAACCCGGTGGGAGTATAAGAATAAATTGTTGGCTAAATTTATTATTAAAACTAACAAGAATTAATACGCTTAACAATTGTTCGAGAAAAAGTTTATTCTAAATTTTTCACTTACAAAAAGAGATTTAATAACACTCTCGAAGGGTGAAAGAAATGTAAGTAAAAAGAAAATTGAAGACAAGGAAACAGTTAAAGTTGATTTTTCATATCATCTGATAGATCTTCCAAGTTCTATTAAATATATATTAGGAGTTAAAAGAGATAATAAAACAACAAATACTGAGGGAAATATCTTTACGTTATAAAAAAAATAATTATAGTTAAAATATATATATATATATATAAAGTTTGGCATAAGATTTGAAATCTGTACCGACAACTAGTGTTCGAATGCCAAGTTTAGAATATTATTATCATTATATTTTCTTTATAAACAAAAATTAAATAAATTATAAATATATAAAATAATTTTTGTTTTTAGATAAGATAAATATATGTTTTTTTTTATTTTTATTTACTATTACAATTATTATTATTATTATTATTAATATTACAACAGAAAAATATTATGATAAAGCTATACATTATATTATCTAACTTATAAATAAACACGGTAATTAATACGATTATTGTGAATTGTTATTATTATTTTTATTATCATTATTATTATTATTAGTGAATGAGATCCGTTAAATTATTATATTAAATGATCTTACCTTATAATATAATTATTCAAAAATGATGTATGGATTTTATAATTGTAAAATTATTCTATTTATTTTTATCTTCATTTATTTCTTCGACTTCTTAATTAATACAACTGGTAGCGTCATATATAGTGTTAATATATTTATATATGTTATAGGCTAATTATTAATTAATTAGGCAAATGATTGTTGATTTCTTTTTTTACGATTTCATGGATAAAACATAGTAATCTATTATTATCATCATCATCGATTCTTAGATATTTAAAAGAAATAACTTTAGTGATTAAAAAAAATAAATAAAAAAAAAAAAAAAATTAAGCCGCTCGATGACGATAAAATGATATATGTTTTTATATTGAAGGCAATACTAGACGGAACACAATCGTATGATGACAATATATTTGACCGAATAGTATTATAGTTATGAAGTACGGTACGTATGACGTCATATATAGTAATGATGTTGACGTACTGTTTACGCAAACTTCTGTCGGCTGCATTTGTTGATTCGCTGAAACAATAAAAACAAAAAAAATTATAAGACTAAATAATTTTAAGTAATAACAAACAATAACAATGAATATAATGCGACTGTGCGTGGATGAAACAAAAGATTAAAACCGCATTATAACGTAACAAACGTTTGGTAAATATTTCGTTATCAAATTTATTCTTTTCTTAGTTAAAAATTAATTTATATACAATACATCCGTAAAAGAAAATAATAATCAGATCGCTTTCCAGTTATTAACAAAGGGGAATAACACAAAAGTTTTACTTCATTTGTAACGTAAGTCGATTTTTGAGATTATACATAATGTCCCATATAAAACGGAACCCAACCTCACATTGGTAGGTATTGAAATAATAAAAAGGCATGTGTAAATGTAAATGTAATTTTTATTATTACCATCCATTACCTTACATTTAAAGTAAATGTTGGAAGTGGCCGCCATCTTCTTGAATACAAGCTTCAATTCTTTTTACAGCGTTTCTAACAACATTTTCAAAGTTTGTGGCCGGATATTTAATACAGCTTGTTCAATATTGACTTTCAATCGTTCAAGTGATCTTGGTTTGTCGCTGTAGGCTTTTTCTTTGATGTAACCCCGTAGAAAAAAATCCGCCGCAATCAAATCTGGAGATCTTGGTGGCCACAAGCCTCGACCGATAACACGATTACCAAAGAATTCCTCGACGAAACCAGAAGTTGAACCTGCGTAGTGCGATGTTGCACCGTCATGTTGTAGCCAGCAATGTCTGTCTTCCTCTTCCAAGAGTGCGATGAACCGAAATAAAATATCCTGATATCGTTCTGCATTAATGGTGTACTCGAAAAAAATAGGACCGATTATTTTCTTCCGCGATATAGCGCACCACACGCCCGACTTCTGCGGGTGTAATTGTTTTTTTCGTGATAAACGTGAGGATTTTCAAAACTACAAATTCTACTGTTTTGGCTGTTTACGTAGCCATCCAAATGAAACCGTGCTTCATCTGTGAAAAATAACGAATCCATAACGTTAATTCCGTCACGCAGAAATCGACGGAACCGTTGACAATATTGTAGCCGTTTTTCTTTGTCGGGCTCAAGAAGTCGATGAACCGTTTGAATGCGATAAGGTGGTAATTGTAATCGTTTGGTCGCCCGATGAAAGTTGATTTAGACAAATTAATTTCAGCATACAAACGTCTGATCGATTTATTTGGCGAGGCGAGTAATCGGTCTTTGATTTCAGTGACTGTATCTGTATTCAACACTGACGCAGATATTTTGTATTTCTTGTTATTAATAGAACCGGTCTCTCTAAATTTTGCGACTAACCTTAATACTGATGTTTTGTTAGGAGCTGGTTTATCCGAGTACTTATGGCGAAACAAATCCGCACTGCACTGCGACCGCTGATTTTGTACTGAAGTACGACTCTACGATGAAAACACGTTCATCTAGCGAAAACACCATCTTGTCTCTAGCAATACACTGAACGTTATGATTGCATTGTTGTTACTATCGGTAGTGTTCTACTGCGTCACCGCGATGTTCAGATGTTGGACGAGTCCATTTCAGTAACGAGTAGGGGAGTAAGCTTGACTTTTGAAATTTCATGGATGACTGATTGATGGGTTGCGTTTTATATGGGACACGCTTTATTAGAAAAAAAAAAAAAACTAATGAATGTAAAATAGGATACCGCCTTACTCGCTTGTATTTGTGGGTGCAGATTGGAAATTATTTGAAAAATAATTAGTCTGGAAATTTTTTGTCTGTTTTTAACCATAATTTTTACGTACCTCTTTTAACAGTTTCATTCATACCTGACTGTTTATCAACCGATCTGAAGAAATGATGTCTGATTTTATTTCAAAATAAAATGCTTAACATTTTATCCAAGTAATATAATTAGATAAAAGTAATATTTACCAAGATATTAATCGTTAAAAAAAAAATGGCTACCATTTTGGAATTTTTAAAGTAAAATGTTTAAACTTACGTTTTTCTTTTATAGAAGATGTTATTTTATACATATTCACTAAGTTTAATTGTAATATCTTTATCTGATTGTAAAATATAGATTTTTATTATATAAAAAAAAATTGTGTATAGAAGGAAGATGAAGCGAGATGAGATATTTGTTCACATGAAATTTTTTATTTATTTTGATGTCATAATCAGTTCCGTACGTTTGGCCAACAATTTCCGGGAACACATAAATATTAACACACACGCACGCACACATACATTTGACAAATGTCGATATTCTCCGGTGAATGTCGACAATAACAAATACATCGGTGAAAAAACGAAATATTTGCTTACTCGGTCCTTCTCCGGTATATGTCGACAAAGATAAGCTTTGGTGGGGGTCTAAACGATAACTAAAAAATAATCTGATGTGAACAACACATGAATTCCTTGTACGCCTATTAAATTACATTTACACATTTGAAAAGTACATAAAATTTTATTTCATTAATAACTTCTGATATTCTTTTTTTTGTTATCGATTTATATATCGTTGAAAATCTCTCAATGAGGGCTTATTATTGCAGTTAAGAAAAAATCCAAATTATTTTGGATTTTAGGCTTTTATGGACAATTTTGGTTCAATTGATTGCAATCAAAAGGGGAGGTGCACAACTAGATGTTACAACAGTCCTAAATCCAATATTTCAACATTTTACGGCAAATCGTTTTTGAGTTATGCAAGATACATATGTACGTACAGACGTCACGCCGAAATTAGTCAAAATCCATTTTGACTAAAACAATCCCTGAATCCATTCACGGATGGTCAAAGCGGATATTTCAATTGAAATCTGGGAACAGAAATTTTTCGCGATTACAATACATCCTTTATTTCGTACAAGGAAGTAATTAAAAAAAGATCATCCGATACCAATCTGTAACGTAAATAGATTACGAGAATCCTTCGCAAAAAAAAGGGAAGTTTAAATTTAAGCCAAACATAACCTACGCTCGCTAACCTCGTGTAATTAACGTTAAATATATTAATTATATGTGTTATTCTCCAACACTGGAGTCGATTAATCAAATTCACCGCATTTATAAAAAGATTTAATCAAATTTTAGCATTTTATAAATAAATTGTCAGATGGTTTGCTCTTTGTTCAATTTCTAAATCAGCATGGGTCGCGAGTCTTCTCTTGCAAGTTACTAATTACTTGCGTGAAAAATTGTAATTTGTCACTACTCATTCATTTATAGTCGGAAAAAATAGAAAAAAATACAGGTTACAGAAAAATATTCATAGATCCGAAAAAACTGAACCGTATGTCTGTGCGATTTTTTTTTACGTATGTTACAGCTGAAAATCCGACAAGCATAAAAAAATTCGGAAACAATACGTGACTTTCTTCATTTAACCCTTTCCAGAGTAAAAATCTTTTTATCGGAAAACATTTTTTATACACAGTTTTATAAAGGACATTTCGCAGATTCAAAAAAAATTAATTTGGTCCAAATCGGGCCAAATTTGAGTAAGATAAAATGAAAACTATCGTGAATGGCGAGACCGGGACGCGTGGGGTCGCTTGGCAACAATGCGAAAATGATGGAATTCAGTCCCACCCTGCAGGAGTGATATAAAGTGACAATTTATTCTCATTCTCCTATCTTTGTTCTATACATTGAGTAACAGTACAAGCTTCTTGGAAAAAAGGCTAAGCCTACACAAGAGTTTGCGTAAACGTTGACATAAAATCCCCCTCCCACTTGTAACTCGACCAACTCTGTTAGAAATAAGACTCACCGAATGATCCCGATGTCGCTACGCTCTACGAAAACGAACGATTCAAACTGAATACAAAGCTAACGTACGAGGTTGAAGTAGGATATGTTTTTCATAGCATATACACACGACCGGCTTCCTCCGCTGGCCGCAGTAATGCAACTTCAAATTTCTATAACAAAATTTCCCTTTACAATGTACAGATACAAACTACATAACGTTAAAGATTGAAATCTGTTCTTTCCAACGACAATAACAGCTTATGAATAGAACGATCGGTTCATATTTTACAGGCGGCAAAAGAATAGCCTTTCAAATCCCCGTTATTGGGTTAACGGCTTTTAACAGGTTAAAAAAAAAAAAAATTTACTTTCACCAACTGTCCATGCTGAATGAGGTGAATTTGATTAATCGCCTCCAATACTGGAGAATAACATGCTTATTTTGTATATTTAACGTTAGTTAGACAAGATTAGCAAACGCAGGTTATGTTTGGCTTAAGTATAAACGTCCTTTTTTTACGAGGGTTTCTTGTATTCAATATATCTCAGAGATTGGTATCGGGTGATTTAAAAAAAAAATAAATTTTAGTTATCGTTTCGACCCCTTCTTATCTTTGTTTGTCGAAATATACCGGTGAAGGTCCGAATAAGGAAATATTTCGGTATTTTACCGATTGATTTGGTAAATGTTGACATTCACCGGAGAATATTGACATTTCCTGTTACATTATATACATAATTTATTTTAAAATAATTTATAGATATATTGCGTGTTTTTTTATTAATTTTATTCCGATGTAATCTTCATTTATTTCAGTACGTGACTAAAACTTTAATAACGTCACTTAAGGATGAAAATAAAATAAAGAAAAACATACAAATAGTTCTACACAACTGTGGGTAGATAATTATGCAAACAATAATGGAGTTGAATATTAAGAGCGGAGCCCTTCCCCGTTGCAAGCGGTTCAGTTGGTGGCTAGAAAGTGTGCGGAGATCTCGAATGATTCAATCGGCAGTTTTTTCTTTTACATGTATCTCACACAGTAATAATCTTCTTTAAGTTTTTGGTAGTGATATATTTATTTCACGTTATTCGATTTCGCACCGATGGGAAATGTAAATCTTCAGTGCTGTCGGATGGCATCCAACCGCTACCCATTTCACACCAAATAAACTTTTTACCTGCAGCGATGCCTTTACTGTTATGTAGCGTAGTTAATTACTTATTTTAACTTAACAATGTTTTATACGTAGAGATTTTGAAAATATTGTCGTTAGTACTAATATCCTAAATAATTAAAAAAATAAATGTTTTATCTTTACTTTTTAATTAATTTCATCTTTCTGAGCGATCAACTTAAAATAATATGCGGAAATAATGTGAATTAATGACGATATCATGTCCTGATTACGTATTCTAATAGCGTAAGAGCAACGGTGGGAAGTACGATAACAGGTAAAAATTCCCTTTGCTTGTAGAAATTCCTTACCGAATCTAAGAGTAGTTCATTGTTAATAATTTTTATAATTTCAATAGAAAATGTAATCACAACGTAATTTGACAGGAAATACAGTATCCCATATAAAACGCAACCCAACCTTATATTGGTAAGTATTGAAATAATAAAAAGGCATGTGTAAATGTAAATGTAATTTTTATTATTACCATCCATTACCTTACATTTAAAGTAAATGTTGGAAGTGGCCGCCATCTTCTTGAATACAAGCTTCAATTCTTTTTACAGCGTTTCTTAAAACTATTTTCAAAGTTTGTGGCTGGATATTTAATACAGCTTGTTCAATACTGACTTTCAATCGTTCAAGTGTTCGTGGTTTGTTGCTGTAGGCTTTTTCTTTGAGGTAACACCGTAGAAAAAAATCCGCCGCAGTCAAATCTGGAGATCTTGGTGCAAGCCACGACCGATAACACGATTACCAAAGAATTCCTCGACAAAATCAGAAGTTGAACCTGCGTAGTGCGATGTCGCACCGTCATGTTGTAGCCGGCAGTGTCTGTCTTCCTCTTCCAAGAGTGCGATGAACCGAAATAAAATATCCTGATATCGTTCTGCATTAATGGTGTACTCGAAAAAAATAGGACCGATTATTTTCTTCCGCGATATCGCGCACCACACGCCCGACTTCTGCGGGTGTAATTGTTTTTCGTGATAAACGTGAGGATTTTCAAAACTACAAATTCTACTGTTTTGGCTGTTTACGTAGCCGTCCAAATGAAACCGTGCTTCATCTGTGAAAAATAACGAATCCATAACGTTAATTCTGTCACTCAGAAATCGACGGAACCGTTAACAATATTGTAGCAATTTTCTTTGTTGGGCTCAAGAAGTCGATGAACCGTTTGAATGCGATAAGGTCGTAATTGCAATTGTTTGGTCGCCCGATGAACAGTTGATTTAGACAAATTAATTTCAGCAGGCAAACGTCTGATTTATTTATTTGGCGAGACGAGTAATCGGTCTTTGATTTCAGCGACTGTATCTGTATTCAACACTGACGCAGATCTTTGTGTTCAATGTTATTAACAGAACCGGTCTCTCTAAATATTGCGACTAACCTTAATACTGATGTTTTGTTAGGAGCTGGTTTATCTAGGTACTTATTGCGAAACAAATCGTGCACTGCAACCGCTGATTTCGTACTGAAGTACGACTCGACAATTAAAACATGTTCATCTAGCGAAAACACCATCTTGTCTCTAGCATTACACTGAACGTTATGATTGCATTGCTGTTTCTATCGGTAGTGTTCTACTGCGTCGCCGCGATGTTCAGATGTTGGACGAGTCCATTTCAGTAACTAGCATGGGAAGTAAGCTTGACTTTTGAAATTTCATGGATGAGTGATTGATGGGTTGTGCTTTATATGGGACACTCTGTATTTGTTTAAAAAAAAAAACGAGTCCAAAAAATCTACTTTTGCCAAACGGAAGATTGTGCGTATATATGTAGCCTTTATTTGATTTAAATTCTGGACCCCATTGACCAACTGAAATTTGGTGCACAGCTACTACCTTCGAGGAGAAAAAATGTATTACATTTTTCCAAAATTAAAAAAAGGGGTGGGGGTTGTTTTGGGCGAAATAAAATTCCAGGTTTTATTAGGACAGTTAAGCAAAAAATTTTTCTTACAAAAGTTGAAGGTTTCTATCTCAAGATAACAATTTATGAATCATTTTTATTTAATATTCATCTTTCTTTCTAAAAAAAAAACTTTAATTTCATTTTTTTACGTATATTGTGCTGCAGAAAAGAAGTACAAGGGAGGTTTTTGCATTTTTATTTTCTAAATCGATAAGCCACTACAAATATTTTTTGCTCATCCCACTCCAACGGTCTGTTGTAACAAAAATATATTTCAATTAAATTTTTTTTTAGTTTCAAATTTTTAATGCTCAAAATGTATTCTATTAAACAATAAATTCACTAACGTTAAAATTTCTCTTTTGATGAAGAAGTTCCCAAATTTAAAAAAAAAAAATCGAAAAATGTTTATTAATGTATCGATTTTAATTTATTTAAAATCAATTTTAGTGAATATTTTAATCATTAAAACAAAGCCCCCTTTTATAAAACTATTTTTTTTTCCAAAATTGAATAACTTGACCAGACGTAGCTGGAAAAGATGACTCCCTATTCGCCAAGATTGGGAGTCATGTTTTTATAATAATATTTTCTTATGCATGTTGTATTTTTCAGTTTACATAAAATATGTTTTTGCGTTTTAATGTATCTTTTATTCATAAAATATGTTTTTATTTGTTTAATTATAGTTGAAATATAACGAAAGAAATACCATACGTACATTAAATTGAATTGTATTATTTAATAAATTGACTTAATGGGTATTTAGATTCGTATTTTCAGATTAATTCAAAATATGTAGCAAATTTAAAATTAAATAAAAATGAAATAAATAATAAAAAGAATTACATTTAATTAAAAGATTGTTAGGAACAGAAAAAAAGTTATTTCAACAATTAATTATTAGCTGTATTCATTAAAAAAAGGTTTTTACGAGAGAAGATCGACTTCTGGCTATTTTATTTTGTTTCCTTTTGAAAAAGTACCAATTCATTCTAATGAAACTTTTTACAAAAAAAATCCTTTGATCCATAAAAAATAGCAGTTCACGTGAAAACACACTAAAATAAAAAAACAAAAAAACAAATTTCAACTCACTCCATCCCTGTTACTCGCTGCATAAGCTCATTTGAAAAATACTACAGTCAATATAACCTCACTCTTTTAAAATTGTGCGAAACTCAAGAATGACTCACGCATAACTTTAGATACAGTACTACAGCATATCTACATTTCGATGAAATTTAGGTAGTTTTTGAAATATTCGAGGCATACATAACGATATACACAGGTGTATATATACAGAAAAGTCTCTCGGATTTTATAACATATTATACTCGTGGAAGTAATGGAAAACGTTCATGTAAACATATTTCCTAAAATGCTTCGTTTGAGAGTTACAGCTAGTAAAAAATTTCGCTCGGATTTAAGCTACCCCGGTAAAATGAGGTCGTACTGAAATTTTGAGGAAGTTAATTAAGGGGCAGAACTAATGATTTTTTATGGATTTTGACATGTAGAATTGAATAAAATAGGTCTCAGAACTATATTTGCAGTAAATTTTGAGAAATGTAAGGTGAAAACCAATAAATTATGGTAAAAAACCGTATTTTTTATATTTGACGTACAATAAATTTCTTAAATGGGTAATAAAACATAAAACTTTTAAACAAAACATATAGAGAATTTAATTTTTAATAATATAATCTAGGATAAGTTGAATAAAACAAAGAAAGGTTAAAAAAAATTGGAATCTTATTTAGAAACAGTACATTACTATATTTGTCAGAAAAGTATTTATTCAGAGTAAAAAAACACGAAATTTTGTTGTTGATGTGAAAATTTGTAAAAACAAAGTTAATGTTAAAAATTAAAGTTAAAAAATTAAAAAAAAACCTGGAAATTACACAATTGTAAAATAAAAATTAAATAATAATTTTTTTATTAATGACAAAAATACAATAAATTATTTGAATAATTATTATTTAAAAGTTGGCAATAAAATAACAAAAGCTGATGAACAATGCGCAATACTGAATTATGTTTAAATCATTCTGTAAGGTAGACTGAGTATTGTGAACTGCGTTAGAGAAAATATTTTTGATATTGAAGTAATGCCGTACTTATTTACAACAGAGGAATACGCTGATTGATATTAAATTGGGTGTGTATAAAGTTAATCAGGAGCGATATAAAATGCCGAATAGCACAAGCGAAACGAGCCTTCAGCCAGAAATATAATTTGTTTACATCAAAAATTAATTTAAATATCAGGAAAAAATTTTTGAAAGTATATGTTTGGAGTGTCGCTTAATATGGAAGTGAAACTTGGACGATCGGAGTATCTGAGAAGAAAAGATTAGAAGCTTTTGAAATGCGGTGCTATAGGAGAATGTTAAAAATCAGACGGGTGGATAAAGTGACAAATGAAGAGGTATTGCGGCAAATAGATGAAGAAAGAAGGGTTTGGAAAAATATAGTTAAAAGAAGAGACAGACTTATAGGCCACATATTAAGGCATCCTGGAATAGTCGCTTTAATACTGGAGGGACAGGTAAAAGGAAAACATTGTGCAGGCAGGCAACGTTTTGGTCTAGTGGTGAACGCGTCTTCCCAAATCAGCTGATTTGGAAGTCAAGAGTTCCAGCGTTCGTCCTAGTAAAGCCAGTTAGTTATTTTTATACGAATTTGAATACTAGATCGTGGATACCGGTGTTCTTTGTTGGTTGGGTTTCAATTAACCACACATCTCAGGAATGGTCGAACTGAGAATGTACAAGACTACACTTCATTTACACTCATACATATCATCCTCATTCATCCTCTGAAGAATTATCTAAAAGGTAGTTACCGGAGGCTAAACAGGAAAAAGAGAGAGGCCAGCAACGTTTGGAATATGTAAAACAAATTGTTAGGGATGTAGGATGTAGGGAGTATACCAAATGAAACGACTAGCACTAGATAGGGAATCTTGGAGAGCTGCATCAAATGACTGAAGACAAAAAAAAATACATATGTGTGTAGGTTAGAGGTTTGATGCCTCCAATTCAATATGCCCCTCCAACATCAATGCGACTATTCCAGGGTGCCTTAGTATGTGGCTTATAAGTCTGCCTCTTCTTTTAACTATGTTTTTTCAAATGCTTCTTTCTTTATCGATTTGCCGCAACACCTCTTCATTTGTCACTTTATTCACCCATCTGATTTTAACATTCTTCTATAGCACCGCATTTAAAATGCTTTTAATCTTTTCTCAGGTACTCCGATCGTCGAATTTTCACTTCCATATCAAGCTAACTCCAAACATATATTTAAAAAAATTGTTTTCGTAACGTTTAAATTCATTTTTGTTGTAAAAAAACTATATTTCTGATTGAAAGCTCATTTTGCCTGTGCTATTCTCAGCATTTTATATCGCTCCTGCTTCCTCCATGTTTAGTAATTTTACCTCCCAAACAACAAAATTCTTCTACTTCCATAGTCTTTTTCCTCCTATTTTTATATTGAGTGGTCCATCTACTTTATTTCGACTACATTTCAATACCTTCGTTTTGTTCTAGTTTATTTTCATGCAATAGTTCTTGCGTAGAACTTCATCCATGCCGTTCAGTGTTTCTTCTAAATATTTTTTATTCTTAGTTATAATTATTATATCATCAGCAAATCTTTTCACTTTGCACTGTTACTCCGGATCTAAATTGTTCTTTAACATCATTAACTGCTAATTCAGTGTAAAGATTAAAAAGTAACAGAGATGAGGAACATCCTTGTCTGACTTCCTTTTTTATTACTGCTTCTTTCTCAAGTTCTTCGATTATTACTATTTCAGTTTGGTTTCTCTAAATGTTAGCAATTGTTATATCTGTATACTTGATACCCTAAATCTTTTAAAATGCTGAACATTTTATTCCAATTTACGTTATCAAATGCCTTTTCTAAGTTCATAAATGCCATGCGTGTCTGTTTGTTTTTCTTTAATCTTCCTTCTACTATTAATCTGATAGCTAAAATTGCTTCCTTTGTCCCTGTACTCTTCCTGATACTAAATTTGTCTTCTCCTAGCACTTCTACTCTACTCTCAGTTCTTCTGTATAGAATTCTAGTTAAGATATTTGATGCATGAGCAGTTAAGCTTGAGATATACATATATATATATATATATATATATCATATAAATATTTCTACAATTATAAAATATAAGTTATTGTAAGGAAAATAATTGTGATTTGTATTAAAGTAATTAATGTTTCATCGTTTGGCAGTTGTGAATAAGCTTTGTTTTATTTTTTTGTAAAAATAACTACTGTATTAACTTTATATAATTCTGATAGCTTTATCTTGTCACTGCAGTACTGTTAATCCTTATTTAATGAAATTCACAGCTTGATTGAATTTCGTTCTTGATTTAAACTTTGTTTAGATAACTTATTATTAATTCACCGTTCTACCTTAATTTGTGGAATTAATAATTGAAATTAATTAAATATTAACTGTTTAGTGAAATTTAATTTCATTCAGTTATATACTATAGTAAAATATTGATAATGTACTATACATAAATTGCACTTTCGAACATCCTATTTCCAGAAAAAAAAATTGAAGATTACCGTCATTATAACTACAATTATTATGTAATTTTTGTAAAACTTCTAGAAAATAAGATTACTAATCAAACTAATAAGAATTGTTTGTTTAAATGAATGCAAAATAAAAACAAAACAGTATTTATAAGGTAACCCTCCTAAATATTGAAAAAAATATATAAATATAGGTTAGTATAAAACATTCATAATAGGTGGAAAAAGATTTGAAAAAAATTGGTCTCAAAAAAAAAAGAAATAAAAATAAAGTTACAAAAAAATATTCACATTTATATAAACTACAGAGTGAAGGACTTAAAACTGAATCGCTACAGCTTGAACATAGTTGAGACATGTAACATTTTATGAATGAAATGAAAACGTAAAGAAGATTGGTTAACTGGCATTTCTCCCGCCACCACCCCATTCGGTCGCCGTAGAGCATATGACTAAATGTCCGTGATAAAAACGGCTACTGTGCCTCAAAAACAGTTTAGCGACTTATAATCTAATAGTTCCTAATGAGCTTAACTAACAGAATGAGCGGACTAAGCGTGGTGCCATACACCACATGCTTACGTGTCCCAACCGCTCACTTGCCATACAATAAAACTAAATCGGGGAGGCGCACCCTTTGCGCCTCCCCGATTTAGTTTTATTTAAGTTTTATATAAGCGTGAGCTTCCCACAGCAGCACGGTAGGAGTCATTATACTTTACCTTTATCTAATCTACCGATGTCGGTTGAACAACGCAACCTCATCGAGGAACTCCCTCACGGTCCGACAATGCGGCTCTCGCCACACTGACTCGCCGTTTATGAGCGGCCAATTTTCATCCTTTTTATTCTTTCTTTGGGTTTATTTAATTTAAAGATATTGATTTTTAATAATTACTAACTTGTATTTGTAAAAAAAGATTACAATAAATAATAATTCAATAATAACAAAAGAAAAAAAAAGAAATAAAACATATATGTAATTTAATAGGAGTATAAGGAAGTCATGTGGTGTCCACAGATGATTTTTTTTTATATGGAGTGAATTTTTTTTTATAAACCATCTAATATTACTTGGCTTTATCGGCCTAAGTATTGGGTTTTCGTGGTTCTAATGTCCTGTTGGTATCTCTCTAAATGTTGATCGTTTACACCGTTAAAATTTTCAAAAAAGAAATCGATTTGTGAATGTAGGAAACACATCTTTATTTTAAGTTCGGATGCATAATGTTGTCGACTTTAGCCGGTAAGCTTCAATTTATAGTGATTATTTGGATGAAAATCGTACAATCAACAGCGATTACTATTGTGACACGATAGAAAATAAAATTAATCCCGTAATAAGATGGAAACGTCCCGGTTCTCTCTCAAAAGCTTTCATTCTTCTGCATAATACCGCTCAAAAGCCACGGGAATTTGTTCAAAAGTCGAGTCCGGAGGCGTCATCACACTTTCGTTGTCGTCACGGTCTCGCACCATTAGATATTTTTTTTGTTCGATCCTATTTACGTGGCACCAACTTCGGCCGATCAAGAATGCTCAGATACTGAGGTGAACAATTCTTTACTACTGGAATAAGAAGGCTCATAGAAAGATGGGACAAATACCTAAAGTTAACCGGGGATAATAATGAAAATTAGCGTTGGTTTCTTTCTCATTGAATAAATAATTATTTTTTTATAGTCTCTTTAATTATTAAAAGACCCTTGTATATTCATTATAAAAAAGAAAATTCGATCGTGAATGATTAAACGATTTTTCATATTGTAGATCAGCAAATATTTCAATGAAACTTACACACACACTACTTTATTTCACGGGTATATAATAGAATTACAATAATGGTTACATAAATAGTCAAAACAAGACACGCGAGAAAACGATAAGAGAAATAGTTACTAATAAATGAAAATATATTTCCGTTTCCAACTAAAGGTTCATAATTCTTGTTTATTGTTATTTAAAAATAATTTAGCCTAAACTATATAATTATAAAATAATAATTACTAACGTTAAAAATCTGATATAGATACCACATAACTTCCATGTACGTCTGTTAAATTAGATATACACATTTTTTGCTGCACTTCATTTAAGCTTATTTCATCTGAAAGTGACATACGATATACGATCCTCAAATAGCGATGTTTATTATCAAATAGACTGAAACAAAAAGAGAGGTGCACAACCGGATGTTACAACAGTCCTAAATACAAAATTTCAATATTCTACGGCTAATCAGTTTTGAGAATGTGTAAAAGGTAAGACAATATAGACTGGCTTTGGAATTAAACTTATTCTAATATACTAAGATCATGCATAATCTTTAAAAAAAAATTAGTTTTCTTAAACAAATTATTTCTAATTCTGAAATAAAATAACTAAAGCGACCTTTTTCTATATAAAGTTAAATCAGTATAAGGCACCTAAGATCCATATAAGTGTCGCTAATAAGGGGAAGGCACGGGCTTCGCGATACAATTTGAACCATATTGCTTGTGTAAATAATACACTGCTATGCGTCTTCATCACAAAATACTAAAACGACATATTCAATTATACTAAAGAAAAATGGCCCTAAAAATTTCCTTAGCGTTTTGTATTAGTTTATAGATTAATTTTGTTTCACCTCGCTCAAGTAGATATGTGGTGGAAGTGAAAACGAGTCGAATCAGTAACCACGCACACATCGGTTCGAATCCGACTTCATATACATATATTGTTTTTAACTTTTTTTTTTCTAATTTAAATATATTGATTTATTAATAATTATTAACCTCTGTAAAAATTTTTGAATTAAAATGAAAAGTACATAAAATTTTATTTCACTAAAAACTTTTGATTTTAAAAAAAATTTTTTTTTGTATTATTATTGAGTTATTATTTATTGTTAAAATTGTTTTGCAATCAGAGGTAAATAATCATTAATAAAGTAATATAGTTAAATAAAAAAAAAAGAAACTTTAAATGTGAAATGAAATCGGATTCAAACCGATGTTTCTTCCCCTTGTAAGATCCAAATATTTTATTAAATAAAATTTCATTTGGCTATAACTGTGGAACCAATGAAAGTAAGTAATACTTATGGTATATCGATTAAAAGCTCACAACGAGAGCTTATTTCTGCAGTTAAGAAAAAGTCCAAAATCCAAATGTTTCAAAATTGAAACCCCGCTTTGTTTAGAGGTGTGACTGTATACACGTTTTTGGCCCAGCAGATTGCTATCAAATGGGAAATTGGTTAACTAGATGGTACAACAGTCCTAATTACAAAATTTCAATATTATACGGCTAATAATTTTTGAACTATGCGAGATAAATACGTAAATACGTACAAATTTATTTAGATGTCACTCTAAAGTAATCAGAATGGATTCAGGGATGGTCAAAATGTATATTTCCGTTGAAATCTGATAACCGAAATTTTTCGCGTTTATAATAATTCCTTTACTTCGTACAAGGAAGTAAAAAACAAAAAAATTCTTGTGCAATTCTGCGCAAGAAGACTGACTCAATTATTTTATCTTTTGTATAATTATTTTGTGTAGTCTTTTTGCGCGAAAATATACAAAACATATATAAAATTTAAAAAAATTAAAACAGATAAGTTTTTTATTTATTTAATATTAAAATATATTTTCTAGTTATAACAAAATTAAATTTTATAACCGTAATTTGATAAAATAATTAAAAATAACGAGTAGACCCCATAAGTAAGCGTCATGTTTAAACTCGATCACCATTATGACTCACTGTTTAAGTGCGTATGAAAAATAGACGCAAAGTCAACATAACATCAATTTGAGGTTGTTGGTCTTAAATAGAGCTTAATTGAAGAATGACTCCATCAATTTTCACCAAATTCTCACAGGCACAACTTCAGATACCCTAAAACGGCATATATAAATTTCAATCAAATTGATTCAGTATTTTTGGTGATTTTCGGGCCACAACATTTTATACATGAATGGCATTTTCGTAATCCCTGACACTTCAAAACGTAATGAAAAGTCAATTTCACCTCCCCACAATCCCACCGTAGGACCGAAAGTAATACCGTATTTTTCTTCGAAAACTCTAAAAAAACTTATTTTTATGTAAGTAAAATTGGATAATTTTTAAAAATTAAAATTTAAAAACAAGCCACAAAAAACGTTTAATAGGCTAGTTGACTGTTTTTGAGAAACCGGTTTATATTATGCTTCACGCTTTATTTTATTAAAATATAAATATTATATATAACACATAAACGATCATTTACCCGATATGTTTTGCATTTTATAAACCAATTAAAATTTTCCCGTTAAAACGCTACAAACTGTCATGGCCACTCATACGACGTCACGCCTTACAAAACAATCAGATGTTTAGTGGTGTTTCGAAAATTACTATACCTAAAATAAATTGCAACTTTTACAAATATTGTGCAGTGCCTCAAGTACTATCATTAAAACTGTGTACATGTTTATTTAACAAACCGTATACAATTTCGCACGAACTTTATCTTCCGCGAATATTTTACATTTGACTGTACATATCTTGCCATTTGCCACCACGATTTAGGTGCACGTAGGTTACAGCATCATTTTCATACGATGACTTTGAGGACCTAAAATCAAATTTAGCCATTATTATAACTATTTAATTATGAGATACGTTTTCTTCTGGCAACTAACCTCAAAAACAGTACGGTCAAAATCCGTTATTAGCCCACAACGCTTAATAGCCCGTCGACCAATAATTAGTAAGTCAGTTAGTTCTTAGATGGCGCAACAGAAACGCTATATTCAAACAAGAAACTAAATAATTTTTTTTTTTTTGTCTTCAGTCATTTGACTGGTTTGATACAGCTCTCCAAGATTCCCTATCTAGTGTTAGTCGTTTCATTTCAGTATACCCTCTACATCCTACATCCCTAACAATTTGTGTTACATATTCCAAACGTAGCTTGCCTACACAATTGTTCCCTTCTACCTGTCCTTCCAATATTAAAGCGACTATTCCAAGATGCCTTGGTATGTGGCCTATAAGTCTGTCTCTTCTTTTAATATATTTTTCCAAATGCTTCTTTCTTCATCTATTTGCCGCAATACCTCTTCATTTGTCACTTTATCCACCCATCTGATTTTTAACATTCTCCTATAGCACCGCATTTCAAAAGCTTCTAATCTTTTCTTCTCAGATACTCCGATCGTCCAAGTTTCACTTCCATCTAAAGCGGCACTCCAAACATACACTTTCAAAAATTTTTTCCTGACATTTAAATTAATTTTTGATGTAAACAAATTATATTTCTTACTGAAGGCTCGTTTCCCTTGTGCTATTAGGCATTTTATATCGCTCCTGCTTCGTCCATCTTTAGTAATTCTACTTCCCAAATAACAAAATTCTGCTACCTCCATAATCTTTTCTCCTCCTATTTTCACATTCAGTGGTCCATCTTTGTTATTTCTAGTACATTTCATTACTTTTGTTTTGTTCTTGTTTATTTTCATGCGATAGTTCTTGCGTAAACTAAATAAATAAAATTATAAATATAATCTAACCAAACTTTCTGTTGAAAACACTTGAAGTCGTCGTTCTATTACAGAAAATCGTATAACACGAAAAAAAATGTTTTACAGCAGAAAATCAACAAATCATATAGACCACCGTAAATAACAATTTGACGTTTTGAAAGACATGACGTCATTCGCTCTGATTGGTGTTTTATGTCACATGACCAACGGGCTTTATTTTTACTTATTTATTTCTTGAAAATATTAAATAAATTAACAAATTAAGTTAATATTTTTAGATTAAGATCAATTGTAGAAAACAAAATTCTATCAGGTTTTTCTTTACTGTCATCTAGCCTATTACAAACATAGGTTTTTTTTCGGGTAACATCGGGTATGTTCGGCAACGTTCGAAAAGAATAGATTTGATTTTGTAACATTTAGTTACCTTAGAACATTGGAGTGGTGAACGGCATGAAATTCCAATTAAAAGATTAAAACAAAACTATCAGTAGTTTTACTTACGGCTGGACAATAATTTTGATGCCGTTTCAATATCCATAGTAATGATGCGAAACTGTTAACATCCATTAGAGTCTGAATGAAAAATCTTTGACGAAACCGGTTAGCGTCGAATAAGAACGCCAGTTAAAGTTATGTACATACCATGCTATGAAGTCCCCAAACAGTCTGGTGTCATCGTTCGATTTTATTTGGATACTCGAACGTAATATTTAGAAGGATTTTTCCTAAGGATTTATGGATGAATCCGTATAAAATCCAAGTTGTACAGACTGCATGATTTTTTTTAAATTTTATCTTATAATGTTTGTTTGTTTGTCTCGTATGCGTTCGTATACTATTCATCCGATTGCGATGAAACTTTGGTGAATTGTGCGCACACTCGCAACCCCAGCGCCACCCGCTAGGTGGCGCTGGGGTCGAGATATTTAGAAAAATTGTATTTATGGTCCGATTTGGCTCATATTCAGAATATATATTAATTAGTTAAGGAAGAAAAATTTTTGCAAAAACTATAGCCGATAGGTGGTACCGATGTCGACATATTTAAGAAACAAACAAATATACAAACTGACTTTCTTCTCCTATATATATATATAAAAAAGGCAATTTTCGTATATCTGTCTGCTATAAAATAAAAAAACTAGTGGACCGATTTACGCGCGGGTTTTTGCTAAATGGTCTGCGTTGCTCGAAGAAGATTTAAAGCTATTGAAATCTCCGATCTGACCAGCAGAAAGAATGTTAGGGGTATTTTGAACCGACTACTGTGTTTAGAGTGTAGTTTGAATTAAATAAGATAGGTAATGCTAACCCACCGGGTTGGTCTAGTGGTTAACGCGTCTTCCCAAATCAGCTGATTTGGAAGTCGAGAGTTACAGCGTTCAAGTCCTAGTAAAGCCAGTTATTTTTACACGGATTTGAATACTAGATCGTGGATACCGGTGTTCTTTGGTGGTTGGGTTTCAATTAACCACACATCTCAGGAACGGTCGAGCTGAGAATGTACAAGATTACACTTAATTTACAATCATACATATCATCCTCTGAAGAATTATCTAAACGGTAGTTACCGGAGGCTAAACAGGAAAAAGAAAGAAAAAGATAGGTAATGCTGTTGTTTTGCCAATTGAATTTTTTTACATTTTGACTTTTATAAAGTGAAAGATTAAATTTTGTGAAGTTTTTTAATTTTTTATGAAACTTTTAATTGTGTTCATTCAATCTATATATATATATATATATATATATACTCAAATCTAGCTATAGCGAAGCACTGCTGGGTCTGCTAGTTATTTTGTAAATTATTTCTTAAAATAATTACATAAAATACTTTTAAAACAAGAAATTTTTAATTAATTTAATCAATCTTTATGATACTCTGAAAACGATAAAAGATAAAGAAAAAAATCTAATCGGTAATTATAAATACATATCACCAGAAGGCACGCAAATATAAATGAAGAAGGTAATTAAAAAAAAAGAAGACACGCGGAAAGATTATTAGCCAACATTTATTCATTACGTTACACACGCATATTGCCCAACAGTGAATTGTTAAATGTCATATAATAAATATTCTTTAACCAAACGCATTTAAATGAGAAGAATAAATAGAAGTAGAGGGAGGAGTACAACAGATAGAATAAGAGTGAGAGAAGGGGAAGTATCTAAAAAACAAATAAAATGAATAGTTAGATAAATGTATTGTCTAAAATAGTATAAGTGCAGGAGTCACGTTATATTTTTTACACTGAATTCTAAGTTCTAATAGCTAGTTACGTAAAAAGAAATCGTAGGTTTTTACATGCCTGACATCATAGATCTAGAGCTATGCTGCAAGAAAGAAAGTACGGTAATCAATAAAAAAAGAGGTATTAGTTTTTGAATTTCTAGACGTTTCATGACACCAGGAACCCAAAAAAAACCACATAAAAGTAGGGGTAATTTTCTTAGGTACTTACGCATGTACTTGAGTTGGCGTATTAGAAGTTTGATGACAATTTGACTTATAAACGGATGTTGATGACATTTTGTAAAGATATTTGTGCATAAGTGGCAAATTTTTGATAAAATTTTGGGGTCAACTTTTCCAGGGGGTGTAGTTTGATTCTATTTTCTCAAAGTTTTGTAAAAATAACCCCCACCTTATATTAAGCTCAGCATATACGTGCATGCTCATATTATCATTTTTAAAGAAAATTTGCCCCAAAATTCTCCTTTACCCGAAAATCGAAAAAAGTTATTATTTTTTATTTTTTTTATTTTTACGGACATCGACCACTAAGGTCATTAGCCATCGTCACATTCTTTAAAAAGATGTTAGTATCACCATCAGAAATTTCAATATCAGTTTTCAACGGAAATATCCATTTTGAACATTCTTGAATTCATTTTAACTAGTTTCAGTGTGACGTCTGTACGTACGTTTATACATATGTATCCCCCATAACTCAAAAACGATTAGCCGTATGATGTTGAAATTTTGGATTCAGGACTGTTGTAATATCTAGCTGTGCACCACCCCTTTTGATTGCAATCGAGTGGACCAAAAGTGTCCAAAAAAGCCCCCCACCAAAAAAAAAAACAGATTTAGATTTTTTTTCTTAGCTGCAGTAATAAACCCTCATTGAAAGATTTTCAACGATAAGTGGTACTTATTTTCATTGGTTCCAGAGTTATAGCCAAATAAAACTTTAATTAATGAAATATTTTGATCTTACAAGGGGAAGTCACATCGGTTCTAATATCGGATAATATTTCTGCTCCATCGTAATTGGGATTTTCTTTGTAATGGAGCAAGAAAAAAATCACAATTTATCTTAAGAAACAAATGATCGACTAACTTTCACACAGTATGATAGTGTTATATGAAAAGAAATAATAAACGATACGTAATTTAATCTTCTTTTCCCAACACCGGTTTGTTTGACGAATGAAGAAAAACAGGGGTGCGGTGAATAAGTGATACATATAGAAATTTACATTTGAATATAACGTTAATATTATTATTTTGAGAAATAATAGTAATGTACTGGTATATATTAATTTTGATATACATGGCCCGGTGGTTATAATATATAAATTATTTATATAATTATAATTTCCACTTATCAACATTCATTAATAGTAACTATGTTCGAGCGCTTTCGGAGATTATCAATCTATCTTCAGGGACAATGATGAAATATATGTTATAAAATATTTACTTCACGTAAAAATAACTGTACTAAAATAGATTTTAAATTAAATACAACAATTGCTCGCCAAAGAGGTAAAATAAAGTCAACCTATCCGTCATGTCAGTAAGAAGGTCACGATTGTTATGTTTATTAGTATGAAACAGTTTTACCAACCTAAGATTCAAAATTATTGTATAATATTTGTTTGAATAAGACATAATTTTCAAAATTTGAGTGGTAAGCTATTCGCGAGTGACGATGAACTTAAAAATTCTGTTAATCAGTGGCTAAATGGACTGGCGGCAGAAGAATACGACGATGGTTTATTGAAGCTGGTGTATCCGTACGATAAATGTCTTAATTCATGTGGGGATCATATGGAGCAGTGTAAGGTAAGAGAACTATAAAATATTTATAAATTTTTCAGAATAAATTTTATATTTATATATACACTAGCGGATCCGGCAGACGTTGCCCTGACGTAGCATTATTGTTCTGTAATAAATTATTCTATAACTATAATTACTATAAGTAACTTATATTTTAACTTTATAAATGTTATAATTTATTTTACAAACTTACATTTATATTTTCAAAGAGCCGTTCAATACTTCATAAGTTGCATAGAATCAAATGAGAACTGATAATTTAAATTTGTAGGTTAAGTTGATTGTTATTGAATGCACGTGTATATATCATTAAAATTCATGAATAATCATGAAAAAATACTCACTTCAATACTGCACCTTACAAATTTGCACAATATGTATATTTTAATTACCCTTTAAAACGTTATTTCAATAAATAATAATATAATATTCTCAATAAGCGCGCAATTCTATCAGACTCAGCAATGTTTCGCTATCGTTAGATTTGATTATACGTACAGATTAAATAAACATAATTAAAAGTTTGTTTAAACATTAAAAAACTGAACATTACGGAACTTCATAAAATTTAACCTTTTACTTCATAAAAGTCAGAATGTAAAAAAATCCAATTGTCAGAACAGCACTACCTACCGAATTTAATTCAAACTACTCTCTAAACACAGTAGTCCGTTAAAAATACGAATATTAATTTAATAACAATACTATGCTACGATGCAAGTAACTGATATGCGAAGAAGCAAGAAAATAAAAAAAACTTTCCTAGAATCCGATCTAAGCACCAACTACCGGGTCTGACTGATATGCCAAAAATTAAAAACAAATTTCTAAAACGCGATAGCAGCGCCGCCTACTGGATCCAATTGTGAACCTTAACCATCCCAATATCAACACATAAATAAATTATTTAATTTAAAAAATATTTCCTATCGGTTCAAATTGTGAATCTAAATCATTCTCGAATCCCCTTGAACACACACAAAAAATTTCATCAAAATCGGTCCAGCCGTTTAGGAGGAGTTCAGCGACATACACACGCACACAAGAAATATAGCGAGAAATAAGCGAGAACCAATGGACCAATTGCTTTCATATTTTCAGGGTACATTTGTGTTATCTCAGGGAAGATTTCAGCCATAGGTCGAAACCCTACTCCCCTTGGAAGTTAAAATATTAAAGATATTCATTACAGAAAAAAATGATCCTTTTAATTCATTATACCGGCATATTGTCACCTTGGCAACAGAAATATACTGAAGTAAAATTATTATTTGTTTTTCTGTAAAATATTTAATATTCTCACAACCACTAGGATAACGAACGCGTCAGGGGGTCTACGGGATGGAGTCCGCTGGCTAGACGGTCGGACGAGCGAAGCGGACTGCTATGTATATATGTAGGCTACATACAATCGAAACATAAATATATATATATATATATATATATATATATATGTAGAACCACAGTAATGTGATAATCTTAAAAACAAAATGTGATTCTTTGTCGCATTAGTGCAATATTATTCTCAAATCTCTACTACCACATACATACATACATATATATATATATATATATATATATATGTGTGTGTGTGTGTGTGTGTGTGTGTGTGTGTATTCGAGATGAAATATATCTAAAAACCTGGTCAGATATGCCAAGAAACATGGGTAAAGATTTGGTTGCGATTGATCGAGTAGTTTTTTTGTTTATCCCGAACAAACAAAAACCCTCTTCCTCTTTATATAGATATATTTACAGTAATTAGCCGAAGGTATAATTTACATAAGGATATTGTTAAATTAAATTATTTTACAGTAGATCCTGAATTTTTTGAGAACATAAATGCTGGAAATAAACGATAAATAGTATAAAAATTTCAGACGCAGAAATGCATATCATTTCTTCTACTTCATTTGAAGTAAAAATTAGATCAATAATTATCGCACATAATTAAAAAATAATAATTTTATATATGTGCCAACCAAGTAAGCGGTTTTCAATTTTTATAGCAAACGTTTCAATAGAGATATGAAAAGTTAAGCAAATGAAGTCTCTGTCTTTTAGAACGAAGGAACCAATATTTTATCCTTTTCCAACTTCACTCTCTCTTTTCTCTCTCTCTCTCTTTCTCAGACTGCCGCTGATTTCTTCCACCTTTGTTTCTCTCTTGCAATTCTTTTAATTTAAGTCTTGAATCCTGATTGTATGTGTGTGTGTGTGTGTGTGTGCTTTTGTATTCTAAATTCTAAAAGTTTCAATGAAATGGATGTCGTTGCTTACGATATTCGTGTGATTTAGTGGATAACAATTTTTGAAAATTTCAAAATACACTACAAAGAATTTTTTGTGAGGTAATTAAGCTTATTCATGGAAAGGTGCATAAAAATTTGATTATAGGTTTCAAGAACAGCGAAATATATCCATTAAAAAAAAGATAAAGCAATTCTTCATTGTTCTGGTTTCATAAATAAAACCTCTGAGGAATGTATCACTCTGAGGAAGTCACTCAATTCAGAATTTCAGTTGGGGAGAGGAAATATATGTCAGGGACTGTATGATTCAGAGATTGAATAATTTTATTAAAATATTAATAGTACGCATAACGAATAACGAAAAACTATAATATTTTGAAGTAAAATTTAATAACTGAAATGTAATAATAAATAATATGTTCTACTTATTTTGCAAGTACAGTTTAGCTAGGTAATTTATATTTTAGGTGTTTGAAATAGAAGCAATACTTTATACAGGTAGTATATTACTAGTTAAATACTTGAAGAAGAACTATTCATTATAATGTTAAGCAATTTACTATTGTTTTATGCACACACACACATACAAACACAAACACAAATACACACACACACAATCAGGATTCAAGACTTAAATTAAAAGAATTGCAAGAGAGAAACAGAGGTGGAAGAAATCAGCGGCAGTCTGAGAAAGAGAGAGAGAGAGAAAAGAGAGAGTGAAGTTGGAAAAGGATAAAATATTGGTTCCTTCGTTCTAAAAGACAGAGTTCAGTTGCTTAAGATTCAAAGGGTAAAGCCCGACGATATCCATGTGATTTAGTGGATAACACTAGGTTACCAATTAAATCCACTTAAAAGGGGAGACAAAACCTATTATAGCTCGTGAAACTGGCAAAAACTTGGAAATGAGAGTACGGGAGAACAACGCGCATTCTACCGTAAAGATTGAGAAACTTCTCTTTAAAGTTCGGTTAACCGCTTCCTCTTTATCTTTTAGATAAAAAAAAAAATATCTTTAATTCATACGATGAGATCTTTTCTGTAATAAAATACAAGTTCTACCTATTTCATTTAAATATTTCTGAATATAAATTAATTACTTTTTCTTTCTACTTAATTTTTATAAATAGTAAATTTTTATAAATTGTATTAATCTATATTTGAAAGTAATAATAAAACAGTATTTGATTTTATATTCGTCTATTTTAGATTTTCTTGTTAATTGTGATGAAGCAAGATGTCTAGAATCAAAACGTATGAAAATTGCGTTTCAGCCGCCATTGGTAGGCATCTGCCTTATTTCTCTACTCATAAGTTACGAACTGGGTAAAGAATAACGTCTGATTAGATCGTCAGGCGGTCGCCATTTCATATACAAACCTTTAAAAAATGATTTAATTACGATTTAAGTAATTAGATGTGAGTCTCACGCATTTGCTCATCACACACACACACACACACACACACACACACACACACACACACACACACACACACACACACACACACACACACACACACACACACACACACACACACACACACACACACACACACACACACACACACACACACACACACACACACACACACACACACACACACACACACACACACACACACACACACACACACACACACACACACACACACACACACACACACACACACAAAGAGAACACGTACGAACGAAAATTCTAAAACAGCCTTTCATTCTTATAACTATATTCACCTAAAGTTGGTTACAATAACATATAGAATTAAATTACAAAAATTATATAATGAATTTCTCAAAAAATATTTTGTACGATTTTAATTAAAATTTTAATAAA
Source organism: Lycorma delicatula (assembly GCF_047948215.1). NCBI lineage: Eukaryota > Metazoa > Arthropoda > Insecta > Hemiptera > Fulgoridae > Lycorma > Lycorma delicatula. The sequence goes on along the minus strand of NC_134466.1, from coordinate 15,041,712 downwards.
ATTATTTTTAATAATATTCCAAAAAAATTGCAATCTATGATGATAACATTATAGAATAGACTTTTTCAATTTTAATTAACAACTATGTGTTAATTATGTTGTCATTTTGGTGAAGGTAAATTAACATGAAAGTCCTTTCGATCAAAATGTATTTTGCATGCAATACCGAAATTTTATTATAACAGATAATTACCACGTATGAATTCTGAGTTAAATAAATTAAAGGGACACACATTAACCGAACTACAACAATTTTTTTTTCATTTTTAACCATTTTCAATAAAGTTCCGTATTTTTATTTTCATTCCAAAATTAATTTAACTTCTCTTATTTACTAACAGACGACATTTTTACTTTCCCATCTATAGCTATAAAGAGAAAATACGTAAATCGTTAAAAAAGTTCGAGAAAAATTTTTTTTTTTTGACGTGACAACGTCTTATAAATCGATGAACGCCGGCAGCACACACGAAAAATTGTCCCGTTCCGGCTGAACCGAGCCGAACCGTCGTGCAATGGAATATCATATCAAGCAGGTTTTAGCGGGCTTTTCAAAAACAGCAATTTCATGACTTTGATTTATGATTTCAATTTCACATCGTTTTAAATTGACACTTTATCAACATTGATTTGATTAAAGTTTATTTCTATAACAAATTGTTCATAATTATTTTTGAACAAATCATTCAATTTAAACTTGCAAAAATTAATAATATTAATTATTATTATTATTAAATGAAATGAAAAATAGAATATTAACGTGTTTCATTGGCTAATTAAACAATCACTTCGATTCAATTTGTTTCTTTTTTAAACAAAGTTAAAACAATTTTTACTCAAGAGGTAATCAATTTTGGACACCTAATAATCCGATTCCTAGACGTCGCCCGCCAGGTCAACCCGCTCGGATGACCTAGCTGTGGAACCGTACCATAGCACGCCCTGCAGCTAGTAGTTCAATAAACAGATCAGTCAGATTAAAAGTTCAAATACGTTGTACAGTCAAAGCCAGTAGATAGAAGGATTATATTGTAAAAGGTTCAGAAATTTTTAATTTTATTGAATAAAAGAGTTTATTTCAAACTTATTTTTTAGTTCCCGTAAACGATTTAAAAAAAAATATCAGAATACATTCCATGAAAATACTAAATATTAAAATGAACGTCTTAAAAAAAATTTATAACATTTTGATAACATTTAAAAAACTTTTTTTTTACGAAAAAAAGTAAATTTTTTCAAATGTGTTTAGCACCTGAAGTTAAAATTTATGAAAATTATTGAAGGTCAAATAGCTTTCTTTAAGTTTAGAGTTCTTCAGATTATCCGGTTGGCGTTTTATGTATTCTAGGGCTTATACATTATAAAAGAAATTTCGAGATTTTATAACAATTTTTCATTATATATATATATATATATATATATATATATATATATATATATTTGTATTTGTTCCCGATACTGCTTCTTTTCTTTTTTTGAAAAGTACCCACTTCCGATGATCACAAGATTAAAAACCCTTCTATTTGCTTAATGATAGTGATTATATAAAATTGCGGAAGTAAATATGTTGCTTCCGTTTAAAAAACACTACCTCTGTCCCAGTTCAGTAATTTTTCAACAAAAGCCAGATTTATTATTAACTTTCTACAGTATATTTGTTTTGTGTGGTATAAAAACAATTACCTACAGTTTTTTTTAAATCATTCTTTTTAATAGTTTAATTTAAAATCTGTCAGCGTTAGTTTTAGAAATAATAATATCTTTGATTAAAAAACATAATAAATGAACATTTTTTTGTAAATAAAAATTATAAATTTATGATTTCGCTATTGTGTATTTTATCGAACTCCCTAAGTTTGCTACAAGGTTATGTTTATGACGAAGTTTATTGATAATCGTCTAGTATGCCTTCAGCTCTTTGGGGTCGATTTACATTGTCGGTCTTTGCAAGACGTTGTCACGCTCAAATCTCGTGCGAAACGTAGTTCCACACAAACCAATGTTTTTTAAGACATTTTTAGACATTAAAAAAAGGAGTTGATTTCTTTGAAATACAAGATTAAGGACCCCATAAGTATACAAAAAAAACTATTTCGGTAAAAAGTTTCTATTTATTTTAAGGATGGTTTTTACGTTTTTTCTTTCATACTCCCGACTATCCAATTGTCTGGACGATCTGTTCATTCTCTTATTCCGAAAATCAGTTATATCTCCGGAACGGTACGACCAATTGTAAAAATTCAAACAGCATATTTGATAGCAGTACAAGGACTAACGTTAAAATTATGAAATGGAAATAAGAAATCGAAACGAATAATTAAAGTACTGGAAAAAGAAATGATAAAAATCTTTTAATTACAGTAATTTTTCGTAATACGAGTTAATGTGAGGCAAGCAAAAAGAAATCGTGTCTTGAAAAAATTTTCAAGACTATAAAAAAATGTACATTTTGGTGTACCTCATGGGTTGTATGGAAAACGGTTACAATTATTTTATAAAATTTTAGTCAATTTTATAACTAAAGTTAAAATTATGTATTTTTATACGATTACGATAACTGAATCTCCTTTTACGCCCCAAAGAGAAGGACTGAACAGCTAGATGAAGCGATAAATGCGGATCGATAAATGAAACTGTAACTAAAATATCACTACAATAAGTTCATCGCGGCGAAATATTAATATTTATTTTCTTAAAATATTTCAGTAAAATACTTAATATTCTCACAAACGAGTATACGAACGTGTCGAGGGTCCAGAAGGCAGAGCTGTGGCCGGCTAGTTTAACCAAAAAAAAGAATTAAATAATCTGTAAAATATTAATTCTAATTCTCCCAAGTCGAAAAAAAAAAATTTTGTTGGATGCTTGTGCGTATGTTCGTCCGTATTTATGTTACCCTGCATTAGATTTTATAACTCTTAACCCGGCAGACATTCCTTCAAATCTGATAAACAGTTAGCACCTTCGGGAGGAAATATGTATTAAAGTTTTGCAAAAATTAGAACAAAGGGTGGGGGTATATCAGCCAATTTCAAATCTTTATCGGGACAATTTAGCGAAAACATTATTTTACAAAATGCCAGAAACTATTATTTAATCTAGATCATAAACTACCATAAGTTTTTTAAATATTCACCCCCAGATAAAAATATTTATTTTCTTTTTTATCTATATCTTGCTTCAGAAAAGGAGTTAAAGAGAGTTTTGCATCTATATTTTCTAAAATAGACTTTCAAACCACTATAATAATTCCTTTGCCCATACCACTCCAATGATCTGTGGTAACAACAATTTTTAAATAATTTATTTAAAATTTAAATCCATCTCGCAAGTTACCCATTACATTTAAAATGTAAAACTCTTAATCTTTTGAGAGCCCTTGCTGTTTAGTGTTTCTTAAAAAAGAAAAATTAACCAAAGATTTTCACTCTTTCCAAGAAAATTATAACTTTGTTTATTTAAAATTATGGATATATCTTTGTATTTTTTGTACAATTTAAACAAAAAAAAATTGTAACTTTATAATCGCTTGGGGATTACTTTCTTCAAAATTATTTTACCCGAATGCTTTCACTTTGAATATGGAAGACCCCCAAAATGAAAAAAAAATTATTTTGCAGTTACAAATTTTTATGTTCAAAAAGTATTTTATTTTTACCCCTCTCCTATCAGGGGAGGCGTGTTAAGTCATTAAAATAACTTAACACCCCTCCCCTAATGGGAAGCTCCCAAATTTAAAAAAGGAGAAAAATCGAAATTTTTCTAAATTTCGATTCTAATTTATTTAAAATCAATTTTAGTAAATATTATATTATAGAAATAATCAGTTTTTTGAATTTTATTTATTTAATTAGTTTTCATAAAAGTAGAGATAAATATCTTTAAAAATGTGAAAAAGAAAGTTTTTCGTTATTATTTAACAATAAAAAGGAATTATTTTATTATAAAGATACAAATTTCCTAGGCTTTGCGGACGATTTAGGCCTACTATCCCAAAATATAGAAGAGGCCAACTGTCAAAAAAGTATAGATAAAAATATAGAAAAAATATATTCTAAATATAGAAAAAAATATAGATACCAACTGTCAACACTGGACGAGATTGCAGGAAAAATTGGTCTAAAAATTTCATACGAAAAAACCAAAATTATGATGAGAGACCCGCTATGCATAAGCAAAGTAAAAATAAACAATAATGACGTAGAACTAGTAGAAAACTTTAAATATTTAGGGGAAAACATCACACACAACCTCCAAGAAAATCCAAACTGGAATGAAAGAATAAATAAACTCATCAAAGCCACAATAAAAACACCAAACATCTGTAACAAAAAATGCATGTCCATAAACACAAAATTAAAACATTATAACTCAGTTATCCGACCAGAAATACTTTACGGATGCGAAACCATATTTGGACCGTACCGGACAAGGTTTACCGACAAACTGGAAAAGATTGAAAGACAGATTCTACGACGATGCATCGGGAAAAACGTTAAAAAAGACGGGATTTGGAGAATTATTTCAAACGAAGAGATTTACAAAACGATCATCCCGATAACTAATAAATTTAGAAAGAAGAGAATTTCCTTTCTAGGACATATTTTCAGAATGTAAGAGATCATACGGATAATCGAACTTTTCTGGAACAAGAAAAGCAGACCGTACTGGTTATACGAAGTACAGAAAAACATGGAGGAATTAGACATAACCCGTGAAAACCTAAAAACGAAAACCGGAAACTATGAGAAATTAAAAAATAAAGAAACATGATTCCTATCAAAACCCAAGAAAACAATAAGCCGGGTGTACTCTGAACAAGAAAGGGCAAGAAGATCTGAAACCCTTAGAAATTACTGGCAAAAAAAGAAAAGCTGAAAAACAACAAATCAGCAAGAAAAGAAAGAACTTGCCAAAAAAAAAATGAACTAAAGTGATCCATTATGGTCTTAAAAAAAAAAGATACAAATCAATCAACCCAGGAAATCTGTCATATCTAAAAAGAGTGTTTTGTAATCACAATATATATATATATTTTTTTTTCTTTATGCACGAAAAATCATTTGTACTTTTTAATATTTAAAAAAAAATCTACTAAAGCGATTTGTCTGTACGTATGTACGTTTTTCAAAAAGATAAACATGGAATCAGTCAGAGGTACATGAAACGAGTTAAAAACATTAAAGAACATACAAAAAAATGAATAAGTTTTTGTTATAATATTATTGTATATATATATATACAATTTATATTAACTAACTAACTAATATATAAAATTGTATATTAACACTTACTCGTACTGGTAATAAGTTGTGGTAAGTATTTTTTCCAGAAAGCGCATTGTTTGAGTCTAGGCCCTCTACCAGTGGCTGTTGAATTAATATCCAATGTGAGGAACTCTCTTCCGTATGCTGTATGAACTGGCCAGTATGTTGACGTCCACGTGCCGTCATCTGACATACTTGGATTTCTAAAAAAACAAAAATTATTTATAAAATCAAAAATAAATTCTATTTTCTACGAATGAATAGAAATAAAGGAAAAACGCAAGAGGAGGAAAAGGGATTAAAGGATGAGAAACAGGAAGGGATGTGAGAGGAATAACAAAATGAAAGGAAGGAGTAGAATAAGGAATAGAAGATTTAGGAATAGGAAAACATGAAAAAGGGAAAAATAAATAAATGAGGAATATAGTGAAACAAAGAAAAAGGGGAATTAAAAATATTCAGAAGAGAAACACAACATAAGAAGAAGAGGGAAAATGAACGAAGAATAAATAGTAAGTAGTGAAGGACAAATCCAGAAAATGTTTAAGCACAAGAAAGTAAAGAGTGAAGAAGGGAAGTCGGAGCGAAAGATGAGAATGAATTAGAAGGAAGAGGGAGAAATAAGAAATGAATAATGAAGGAAAAGGAATTGTAATAGAAAATAAAGAAGGAAGAAAGGAGGAGCCGTTTGAACGAATTAACAAAAAAAAAAACCAATGTGAAAAAGAAAGGAAATGAAAAGAAACAGAACACAATAAGGAAAAATAAGATGGTAATGAAATAGAAATTGAAGGATAAGAAAATGTATTCATCAATAATAAAGAAATTAAAATGAGGGGGGAATTATAAATAATAAATAGTTAAGTGGAGGTTGCTGTATTAAAGACTTACAATAATACTTAAAAGAGAGGAAAACATTTGTTTTAAGTTTAAAACTTTTTAACCCTTTTCTATTCCTTTTTAAACCAACTACGCAAACAACTACACTCTAACTTCATTCCCCTACCACTAACAAAAAAAAAACCTGAGAGAAATAAGAAGAAAAGTAGAGCAAGGGAAGTTATGTTGTTGTGTTATGTGAACATAGGTAGTATTTTTTGAAACCTGTTGTTTAAAAGTTAATATTGTAATGTTTCAAACATGTGTTACAATAATAAGGTAAATTTTCAAACTTTTTTTTTACCACAAGATCGCTTTATTACATCCTTTTCACAAGTCTTAATTTATATTCCTAAGTTATTTAATACTGTACGTCTAATTGATTCGACATACATTTTTCTTTATTCACTATATTACTTAAATATCAGTACTTTCTATCAATTCGTTTATCGGTCTACATTTTATTTCTTTCGTTTTATAATTATAATATTATTCAAATAAAGCTTAGCTTCAACAGGAAATGTATTTTTATCGATCTTTTTTTTTACTGGGATTTTTAATTCGACTTTCCTACAATTAATATAGCACAAATTTATGACCGAATTAAACTAATTAAATTAACATCTGAAAAAAAAAACACTGATGGAAACACGTTAATTGAGCAAGAATGAGCTATGATAATGGTATAATAATTTGCATCCAAGATCGTCACACGAAAAAGCTCATGAATATTTGTCTGCCGCTATGGGCTGGTTGAAGTAACTGTAAGAATTCGTCTCTACACGTATTCTTTGTTTAAAACTATTACGTCATCTTGCAGCTTATAATCGAAGATCAAAATTAAATTAGACAAATCTTTTAAAAATAAATAGTGTTTTTAAACGAACGATTTGATTACTGATTATCCGTAGTTTATTTTTCTAATAAACGTACTGTAATATTCTCGATTTGAAATTATACTGGATAAAGATTTGATGCGGTATCAATACGTACGGTGCAAAACTGATTCCACTGTTTTCAATTTGGAAATTTAATGTTAATGATGGATCTCATTCTGGTTTGTCAATAATTGAAAAAAGTTGATGAAATCATGAAAAAAAATTGAACAAGATAAGCACGTTAGCAATTATGATAGCAGTAATAAACTAAAACTCGACCGCAAAATAATTTTAAACAGTTTGAAACCAGGATGGAAGACCTACGTTTGAGCATAAATGCCTGAAATAAGACCTCCAAGGCTGAAGAGAAGAAATCGACCGGAGAGCGAAGAGGTGACGAACAGCCTCCTGCGGAGCAATCGTGCGTCCACGCCTGCGTGGGTAGACAACGGTGATGATGCACGGAGACTATCGATCTCTTGAGTTTGAAGGCACGTCTCGGGGCTGCGTTATGCTTAATTGCGGGTCTGGCCCTGGGAGGGGAGTTGGTGAGGTAGAAGGTTTAGTCGGTAGGGCGCAGGCACACATACGCACTTAAACAACATCTGGCGAAACCTGTTGGCGACCCCGTAACTGGGGTTTCTCTGACCCACCAAAAAAAAAAAATCTATTGAAGAAGGCTGGATGTAAAAAAAACTCAATTTTTGGGTGCCAATGACTTAAAAATAAAAAAAAATAATGAATTAATCTTCCATCTTCAATTTTTAAAACGGAATGAAATTGAACCGTTTTTGAAAGTGCTCATTACGGTCGATGAAAAGCAGATCATGTTGAATTGCTTTGACCACGGAAAGAATCATAGTCAAAGCAAGGTGAAGGTCCACAAACGGTGGTAAGGCCTAGAATTAACGCCAGAAAAGAAAAGAGGTGCTCTGTGTGTGTGGGATTGGAAACGAATAGTTTACTAGGTGCAGCTTGTACTTTCTTTTTTTGTTTAGCCTCCGAAACCACCGTAAAATATTACTTAAGAGCAGTGATTCCCAAACAGTGCGCCGCGGTGCCCCGGGGTGTCGCAGCCTCTTCATAGGGGCGCCGTAAAATATTGTAAAAGCTTCATAATTAATTAAACCAAGACATTTATAATTGTTAATTATAAATGTCGTTACATTTATTACGTTAATAAAGTAAAATTAATGAAGATACACGAGTTTTATTTATTTCTATATCTTACTTACGTACGAGTAGTCGTAGTTTCATTTAGGGTAGGGCGCCATGGAAAAATTTTAATTGAAAAAGGGCGCCGAGACTCGGAAAAGTTTGGGAACCACTGATGTACTGCATATGTAAGTATACGGAGTTATACGAGATGACTATATAACTGTTCCATCCGTCCTATTAATGTGCACAGTTACACACCGCCCGCTACACTACGCACATTAAAAAGCAATATATCGACCGTATGATTGGACATCAAACTGCGTTGTGCGCACTGATCTCTGTGTAACTGGTTAGAGGATCCTTATGGCGTAAAATACAAGTAAATGTTCAATACTGAAGCATACTCTAGCGCCCCAGAATTGGTGGCTGGGAAATAAAAAAAGCATTCTACGCTTGCGCGACTATAATCGTGATTAAAACGTGAATCACTATTCTTACACGTACCTTTACGCATGCGCCGTTTCATTTTATTTAGTTCTAGCCACTCATTTGGAGACGGTAGTTTATGCTTCAAATTTTACCAATTGCAATATATGGGATCCTCTATTCTTTTATAACGAGATCAGTGGTTGTGCGCATCGCTCAAGGTCACGACCGGTCACATCTAAAAGAAACTTGATATCCCGATTATTTCGCATTTCCAATCGACAGTTTATCTCAATTACGGAAGGAGATATGATTCTTTTTATTGTTGCAACCTTTTTTGATGACCCGTATTTATCCTACGAGTTAATTTTTAAACAAATACTTTGTTTAAAGGGGGAGAACGCTGTTCTAGGTGTAAGAACGTTTTTTTACGTAAGAAAATTTTTTAGATTTCTTTGAGAAGATGAAATGGGCTAAACTCTTGTTTTAAGTTAAAAAGATCTTTGTACAAAATTAATTTTTTTAATTTACTGTGTATGTTCTTTGAAATCTTTTTCAAATTTATTTTCCGATTATTTTATCATATAAAAGAAGTTCTGAAAAAAATTCCTAGGAAAATATTTTTTAAATAAGATTTTTTAAAATTATATTCGTACAAATAAAGAAAAGCGATTCAATTTAATAAGTTATAAATAGAAAAGTATTTATTCTGAGCGATATACTGATTGTCTAAAGAAAGGAAAAAATCGCATTTTAGCACATAATGAGGCGTGTATTATTTTTATTCCTGTTTTTTTTTAAGTTACCTTAAAATCACCTTTAGATTTACTAGTGTTATACATCGTATATTTTTGTGCGATAAAATTTTAATTTAAATCTTACTGTTAAAATATTTATAAAACGATCAAAACCGTTAAAAAAAAAACGATTTTCTTTTTAAAAAAACACACTAATAATACCGATTATTTTTTATTTTTTTCATTTTAACAGTAATTATTACTGTTATTTACTTTATAATTCACGTAAGGTTCAGAGTTCGACTCCCGGTACGGGCTCGGTATCATCATATACAGAGTGACCCATATAAAATGCAACCCAACCTTATATTTGGTAGGTATTGAAATAATAAAAAGGCATGTGTAAATGTAAATGTAATTTTTATTATTACCATCCATTACCTTACATTTAGAGTAAATTTTGGAAGTGGCCGCCATCTTCTTGAATACAAGCTTCAATTCTTTGTACAGCGTTTCTTGCAACTTTTTTCAAAGTTTGTGGCTGGATATTTAATACAGCTTGTTCAATATTGACTTTCAATCGTTCAAGTATTCGTGGTTTGTTGCTGTAGGCTTTTTCTTTGAGGTAACCCCGTAGAAAAAAATTCGCCGCAGTCAAATCTGGAGATCTTAGTGGCCACAAGCCTCGACCGATAACACGATTACCAAAGAATTCCTCGACGAAATCAGAAGTTGAACCTGCGTAGTCCGATGTCGCACCTCATGTTGTAGCCAGCAGTGTCCGTCTTCCTCTTCCAAGAGTGCGATGAACCGAAATAAAATATCCTGATATCGTTCTGCATTAATGGTGTACTCGAAAAAAATAGGACCGATTATTTTCATTCGCGATATCGCGCACCACACACGCAACTTCTGCGGGTGTAATTGTTTTTCGTGATAAACGTGATATATACAATAAATAATTCATTATCAGTTTTTATATTTATCATTTTCCATATTTAATTCATCTATTTTTTAGTTAAATTAAAAATAACATCATAAAATTGTTGAAAATGAATAGTCGATCATTTTTTTTTAGAGGAAAATGATTTTTAAGAAAGATTTAATGACCTTTAGATCGATCGGTTGGTAAATTAACCCACTGATTTACCGATAATCCTGGGTTCGAATCCCAGCATTATTCGGCATTACTTATCAGTCACAAAACATCTCAGTAACTACTCGTAAGTAAAAATGTAAACAGAAATTATTCGTAAATTATACGAAGATTAATTTTTCCTTGAAAATATTCGCAACGAGCGTTAAAATATTTTAAATTTTATTCGTAGCATATAAAAAAAATATTTACCGGTAATTTTTTTAAATGATTTTCCTTTTAAAATGTATTATAAGGCATAAAAAAATCGCTTCAATAGGTTGACTGGATCAAACACCCTGCTAACATGTCGAAGGTTCTAACGATCTAATAAGATCCGGATAATGGAGTGTTAAATACATATTCATTTCAAAGTACTTCGAAATAATATAAACTTGAATGGAACCGCGGAGTTGGTCTTTAAAGCCCTTCCTCGTCATAAAAAATGAGAAGCCAGAGACCCGACATTTCTTAATAACTGATAATTCATCTCGCTATCTATGAGTAAATTGCGCAAGAATTTTCAATTAACAGAGAAGGTATGTTTTTTCGCAAAAAGAAAGTTAGAGACCGGGTCCTAGGTTCGAACTCAGCTTGTGTTCATTAACTACTCAAAGTCATATTATAAAAAAAGTTTGTAGAAAGCGTAGGATCACTAAAGAAGAGTATACTATAATAAATAAATTGTAAGGTACTTCATTTCTGAATCAGATAATGAATTATTTTCCAGAAATAAGCGAATTAATGTTAAAATGTTGAGACCATTGCCTTAAAATTAAACGAATCATGAAGATTCAAATAAAAAAATAATAATTTCTAATAAAGAATAATTTCTTCTTTACACATTACGTGTGCATAATTATTAAGATTATATATGATGATACCGAGCCCTTACTGGGAGTCGAACTCTGAACCTTACGTAAATTATAAAGTGACGTATTCACGCACTAATAAAACCCAATGTGGCAGCGCTCCGTTTTGTTGGAATATGATTTCGGGTTGTAAGGCTTTAAGCTGAGTGTAAACAAATCCTTCAGCCGTTTCTGCAAAGAAAAAAAGGTCCAGTTTTACGATTCTGAAGCAGTCCACACCAAATATTAATTTTGGGATATCTTTATTACAGTCAAGTGCAATATCTGGGTTCTCTGATTCCTGTATTTGAAAGTTCACTTTTTCATGCACGTGAAATGTTGTCTAGTCTCCTAACCTTTTGTAAGTTAACAATCATCATTTTAAAGTCTTTCAATCATTTCCACAGAAAATTCCTTTCTAGCAGAGTGATTTTGTAGTATAATGCGGCAATTTTTGTAATTTATAAGGACGCAATTTTAGTCGTTTCTTCAAAACATTGTGAATGGTAGAACGCGGAAGATTTAACTTGCGAACTGCACTCAGAGTTGACTTCCCAGGGCTGTGAACAAAAGACTGACAATGATCTACACTTTTTCATCTGACGTTCTACGCCTGTTTGCACCCTTCTTATGTTCAATACTGCCGATTTCATTAAGTTTATCATACCATTAACGAATTTTTGTTCTAGAAGGTAGCTCTAAATTATACAGAGATCTAAAATTGAGAAGAACTTGTGCGTCTGATTTTGTTTCAATAAATCATTCTACGCATTGTGCTTTCAAGGGGACTAATGCATGTGGTTACATAAACAATCACAAATCTAGTATTTTTCGAGGGAAACTTTATGAGTAACCTGTCAAAGACCGCCCAGCCATTTGTTAATACGACTATTACTTTTTTTCTAATAAGACATCTAAGTCGTTCAGATAATTCTCGGACACCCGGTATTTGCTGATACGTAAATATATTAAGAGAAACTTGACATCTGATCCCGTAGGGAAAGACACCCTCTATGTGGCAGTTTTGGTTCCACGCCACCCCCTCCGTATCTAGCACTTATGAGCTTTACCGGAGGTCATCTTCAAAACCTCTGCAAAACGTACCTCTCAGCCTACTTCATGCCACGTGTGACATTCCCATCAGTGTACTACTATCGTTAAGAACCATCGAGAAAAGAAAAAAAAAACATCTGAACTAAGTCTTAAACAAGACCGAATAACAAAAATAGGGAACCGAAATCCACTACCTACCCGAAAGGTGAAGAGTTGAGTTCAACACGCTGTAACAAAGAATATGAGAACAAAAAACATAATACATGAATAAAAAAACAAAAACAGAAAACGGGAAAGCCGAAGCGTCACCCAAGACCTCCTCAGCAATCTTTTCTTTCGACAATTAAAATAGAGAAGTTCGACAGTAATGGGATTATAATTTTACCTCGAAAATGGCAAAAGGTGGTTGATCAAAATGGCAAATATTTGGTTTAATAGACCTAACTGAACCCTTATAAGGGTTCAATCTGTAAGTGATTTTTCAAAAGATTGAATTGAGCTTCGAAATTTGTAACAAAAAAACAAAAATTGAATTTTGCTATTAAATTATAAAAATATAATAATTTGTTCAAAAATATTTATATTCTTTAATGAATACCAAAGTAAAATCTATTAATTTGAATATTGTCGGTGAAAAGATAAAAAAATAAATAGATAAATAAACCAGATTATTCGTTTAAAATATGACGTTAATATTTCTCGTACGTTATATTCAAAAGGTAGTAAAATGAAATAATAAAATAATCATTAAAAGTATTCATTTATTATTTTATATTTGAAAATCTCTTTTTCCACTTAATATCTTTATGACTCAGTCATATATAAGTTTTTTTTAATATCTGTTTTGTAGTGTATTTTATATACAGCAGGAAATATATATTTTCGAGAAAATATATGCGATATAAAAATTATATTATAAGCTATGAATTTAAGTAGCCAACACATAAATTATTTAAAACGAAGAATTTATAAATAGATTTTTAAAATATTCGTTAAAAAACCTCAAGTTGAAGAAATACTGGAATGTTTATTGTAACATAAATCCGCTGATGGTTGTTTTTATTTTTTATTTTAAGTGACTTTTTTACCCTAAGGCACAGTCTGAATGGCAGATCATTGGTAATTACAAACAGAACCTTCACATTATAATATACGTACAATCAGAATAAAATATTTAATGAAATTATTTATATGATTTTTAAACATAGGAATATTAAAAAAAACAAGTAATTAAAATTCTTCGATAGAAGAAAGTTTAAGAGTAGATCTTATTGCAACAAATAGTATATTAAATCTATGATAAATGAGTTAAATATACATTGGATGATTCAAAAATTACTTCACAATCTTAAAAGCTTGTAAAAATTCATTAAAATAACTTACAAATTCGGTCGAGGACTCATTTCATAGGTAAACACATCAAATTTTGACTCACTTAGTTCATTATTACATAATTCGGTCACCAGTGTTGTTCAAAAATGGATGCATTTACTGGTGCGAAACATGCTCGCTGTTTTGGTTTCACGATTTGCAATCAGCAACTGCAGTTCAACGTAATTTTCGTAGAGGATACAGTAGAGACCCTCCTAGTAAGACGTACAATTTACTCTTAGCACCAAACCTTCGTTGAGACAGGTTGTTCTGTTAAACAGACGAAATCACCAGGACGCTCGTGCGTCTGAAACTGCTGGGGAACAACTGCTGGGTCACGTGAGATTAGCATTTAACAAACGATTGTTTGGCGCGTATTACGTTAACGATTCCACTTAAAGCCGTACAAACTAACCTTAGTTCAACACATTACTCAGCTGAGTAATATGTGAAAATGATGGCTAGAAGACAACGACAAATTTATAGGCGATGTAATTTTTAGTGATGAGTTAACGTTTCACATCAGTGGCAAGCTGAACGATTATAACTGCCGAATATGAGTGAAAACTCTCATAAAACTTCATAGCTATTCGTGATAGACCTAAAGTCAATAATTTTTGTAACCTAAGCAAACAAAGACTGTGAACAAAGAAATGCTTCAACATTTTCTAATTCCTCAGTTAGACGATGATGATCGAGATGAATGCTATTACTATCAGGAAGAAGGGGCACCGCATCACTACCGTCTAGAAGTCCAAGATTTTCTTGATTCTCGATTCCCAGGTCAGTGGATAGGTCGTGGAGGCCACCTCGTTCCCCAGATTTGATCCCACTAGATTTTTTCTTATGGTGTTTCATTAAAGATCGGATTTGTGAACCCCTTTTTCCTGCCGATCTTGTAGAGTTCAGACTTCAAATTAACGCCGGAGCTGTAGAGGTAACCCCCGACTTGCTAGCTACAATCTGGAATGAATTCGACTTTCAGGTATGTCGCATTACAAATGGAAGCATTATCAAACCAAAGGGAATATCGGGTGACAAACTTGAGTTATTTTCCTATGAAATGAGATCTCAACCGAATCTGTAAGTTATCTCAATATATTTTTATATGCTTTTAAAGTTGTAAATTCTTTTTTGAATCATCCGATATATTTGTCTATTGATTTTCAATTCTAAACTATTATAAAACTTGGTCCTTTAGTCATAATCGATCCTCTCTACTTACTAGGCTGGTTTTATAAAGGTTCAATCTGTAATTGATATTTCAAAAAGATCAAACTGAGGATCGAAATTTGTAGACAAAAGGAAATCGAATTTAGTTTAATTTTGGCAAACTGAATTAAACTATAAGAAGCACATATAAATGGACAATAAAAAACAAGGTTATATAATAATAATATGAATTTCTTTTTTACTCTTAAAATTATGCAAATGACTAAACTGAAGAACGGGTTTCGGTAAACGTATATTAGCGTCGTTAACTTTATTACGACTCTTAACTTATATAGACTTTACTGACGTCACTGAATTATACGTAACGTCGTATAACATGAAATTATGTAACCGGATTGTTTTATATAAAATTTAGGTACATATATATTTTAAGATTACTAAGTACATATATAATAATTCTGGATGTAATATATACTTATTTTTTGACTAGAAGAACTTAAAATTTTTCGTATATGTCAAACGGTTACTTTGCTTACGTAAGATTATGTAAAGTATTCCGGTACATGTTGGCCTAACGGATGGACTGGATGCAGTACACAAACAAAAATCAAAATTTTTCATATAGACAATAACCCCGACACAGCCCCAACCTGATTTTTTTAATATTTCCTAAAATTTAATACCACCAATGGCCCATAAGTAGAACTTTTTTGAGGTATTTTCTACCTATAGCTACTATATTGGAGCAATAATCTGTGGGCGAATAGAAAATATAAAGTTAAAAAATGTCAAAAGCATACCACTGCACAACACATTTCATGGTATATTCGAAAAATATTCCGGAATATTTTTCTTTTAGGTCGCATTACCTTATGGGCGAAAATCTTTTGAAGTTTCTTTACATAAAGAAGTTACATGTATAGATTGATTAAAAAATTACGATAATAATGTTAAAGCTTTGAGATATTAATATAGAATATCCGAAAAAGAAATCCGCTGTTTTAAATCAAATTTATTTTATTACGTTAAGAATTACAAATATATGCGTTTTATTACATGAAATTACAAAATCTAAAGCTTTGTCTCCTAATATAACTCGATATGAACACCGTTTACAGACCTGTAGAAGTCAAACCGATAATTCATCTCATTATACAGACATGTCTGCAGGAATCAATTTCATAGATGCTGTTGAATCTTTGGTACAGGTGATCAAGTAACTGGTTTTTCTTGGTATAAGATGTCTTCTATTACGTAACCTCAAAATAAGAATTCCATCGGCGTTAAATTGAAACTTCGCGGTGGCTGATTTTCTCTGCCTATCCGGCCTTCTGGGAACCTATCATTGAGCGCAATACGCACAACTTCTACATGGTGTGGAAGAGCCCTCTATATTAAAATATTAGGCCCACAATATTTTCAATCTGAGGAAATACAAAGTTCTCTAACACATCCCGGTAAACTATGCGTGTAAAATTCTAATCGATGGAAAAAATGGCCCAAATATTCGGTTATATGTACTAATTCCTTCCTTTTTCCTGTTTAGCCTCCGGTAATTACCTTTCAGATAATACTTCAGAAGATCAATGAGGATGATATATATGAGTATAAATGAAGTGTAGTCTTGTGCAATCGACCATTCCTGAGATTCTGTGGTTAATTGAAACCCGACCACCAAAGAACACCGGCATACACGACCTAGTATTCAAATCCGTGTAAAAATAACTCTCGACTTCTAAGCCAGCTGATTTGGGAAGACGCGTTCATCACTAGACCAAGCAACTTTTATATGTACTAATACTGGAGAAAAAATTCACTTTTGGACAGTTACGAACGAATTCCGCCGATTCGAGTGGATTTTCTGAATCCCATATGCGATAGTTATGGCGATTCATGACTCCATGAACATCAAATGTTTTTCCTTCTACCTGTCCTTCCAATATTAAAGCGACTATTCCAGGATGCCTTAGTATGTGGCCTATAAGTCTGTCTCTTCTTTTAACTATATTTTTCCAAATGCTTCTTTCTTCATCTATTTGCCGCAATACCTCTTCATTTGTCACTTTATCCACCCATCTGATTTTTAACATTCTCCTATAGCACCGCATTTCAAAAGCTTCTAATCTTTTCTTCTCAGATACTCCGATCGTCCAAGTTTCACTTCCATATAAAGCGACACTCCAAACATACACTTTCAAAAATCTTTTCCTGACATTTAAAATAATTTTTGATGTAAACAAATTATATTTCTTACTGAAGGCTCGTTTCGCTTGTGCTATTCGGCATTTTATATCGCTCCTGCTTCGTCCATCTTTAGTAATTCTATTTCCCAAATAACAAAATTCTTCTACCTCCATAATCTTTTCTCCTCCTATTTTCACATTCAGTGTTCCATATTTGTTATTTCTACTACGTTTCATTACTTTTGTTTTGTTCTTGTTTATTTTCATGCGATAGTTCTTGCGTAGGACTTCATCTATGCCGTTCATTGTTTCTTCTAAATCCTTTTTATTCTTGGCTAAAATTACTATATCATCAGCAAATCGTAGCATCTTTATCTTTTCATCTTGTACTGTTACTCCGAATCTAAATTGTTCAACATCATTAACTGCTAGTTCCGTGTAAAGATTAAAAAGTAACGGAGATAGGGAACATCCTTGTCGGACTCCCTTTCTTATTACGGCTTTTTTCTTATGTTCTTCAATTGTTACTGTTGCTGTTTTGTTCCTGTAAATGTTAGCAATTGTTCTTCTATCTCTGTATTTAAACCCTAATTTTTTTAAAATGCTGAACATTTTATTCCAGTCTACGTTATCGAATGCCTTTTCTAGGTCTATAAACGCCAAGTATGTCGGTTTGTTTTTCTTTAATCTTCCTTCTACTATTAATCTGAGGCCTAAAATTGCTTCCCTTGTCCCTATACTTTTCCTGAAACCAAATTGGTCTTCTCCTAACACTTCTTCCACTCTCCTATCAATTCTTCTGTATAGAATTCTAGTTAAGATTTTTGATGCATGACTAGTTAAACTAATTCTTCTGTATTCTTCACATTTATCTACCCCTGCTTTCTTTGGTATCATGACTATAACACTTTTTTTGAAGTCTGACGGAAATTCCCCTTTTTCATAAATATTACACACCAGTTTGTATAATCTATCAATCGCTTCCTCACCTGCACTGCGCAGTAATTCTATTGGTATTCCGTCTATTCCAGGAGCCTTTCTGCCATTTAAATCTTTTAATGCTCTCTTAAATTCAGATCTCAGTATTGTTTCTCCCATTTCATCCTCCTCAACTTCCTCTTCTTCCTCTATAACACCATTTTCTAATTCATTTCCTCCGTATAACTCTTCAATATATTGCACCCATCTATTGACTTTACCTTTCGTATTATATATCGGTGTACCATCTTTGTTTAACACATTATTAGATTTTAATTTATGTACCCCAAAATTTTCCTTAACTTTCCTGTATGCTCCGTCTATTTTACCAATGTTCATTTCTCGTTCCACTTCTGAACACTTTTCTTTAATCCACTCTTCTTTCGCCAGTTTGCACTTCCTGTTTATAGCTTTTCTTAATTGCCGATAGTTCCTTTTACTTTCTTCATCACTATCATTCTTATATTTTCTACAAAAAAAAAAAAACGTTTTAAAATAAATAATAATTCAATAATAATAATAAAATATGAAAAAATCAGAAGTTATTAGTGAAATAAAATTTGATATACTTTTGATTTTTAAATATTTGTATATGTAATTTAATAGGCGTATAAGGAAGTCATATGATATTCCCATCAGGTTTTTTTTTATGAGATGGGCAGCCATCGACTTCTGTGGTCATTTAGTCAAAATGAAAATTTATAGCGTATGAAAAGTGCTATGCCTGATCGGGATTCCGAATAAGTGTCTAAAACGCTATCATTCGCGCCACGGAGGCCGGTAAAAGAAAATCTTATATTTTCTAAAGATAATTTAATTAAAATATCTCTCATCAGATATCAATCCAAAAAAAAATTGTATAATAAATTATTCGTCTTTAAGTAAATGTACCAAAAATTATCGGGCAACATTTATACGATTTTTGAGGTAAAAAGTAATCTAAATGTAAAATCCTTATAAATTAGTTTTTGTTGCAATTTTATGACGGTTAATACAATATTTTGAATTGATGACAATTATTAAGGTAATACTAAGTGAATAACTTTAAATCGAACAGGGATGGCTCGAAATGAAGTTTTTTGAGTATTATCTTTAACGCTACTACCGTCGCTGCTGATAAAAAAAAATCCTAAAATATTTACCAGCTTCACTATTCGTTATATATTTTACTACTCTCACCTATTGTAGTTTGTGGTAAACTGTTCACGATTAAGTATAATTTAGTTTCGTTCTTTGCAGTCGTGTTTTTCTGAAATGTCTTATTCGATCGTGGAAAAGGTAACAAAGCGGGTTAAAAGGGTGGAAAGAGACGCGTGGTACAAATATTCATAAGCAGAACTGTAAATAATTTTATTATACATAAATTTTTTTATAGAATGATGAACAAAATATGAGTAATTTTGAAACGTATTTCTTAAAATATAATATATTTAATATTAATCCCTTCTCCTTGAAATGACAATATATTTTCCTTTTTTTTTTTTTTAGCTATATCTTGCTTCAGAAAAGACGATTTTTAAATGTATATTTTCTACATTTATTTAATAAAAGAATATAGTTAAATTTATGTTTTCACTTTCCCGTTTTTGGCGATATAAGCTGCTATAACTATAACGAGAAAGTATATAGATCGGTTAAAAAAATCTAAAAATTTAAGTATGGGTGTTAAGGACATGGACACATTCAATTATTTTTTAACAAAAAATACATAAATAAAAGAGATTTAAATAAATTGATAATAATTTGCCAAAAAAAATTTAATCACAGAGTTCGTTAGCACTTCTTCGGTAAGAGGCGACAAAGTCAACAAACAACGTTTACAGTTCTAAACATGTTCTAACCTAACAATGAAATGAAAATGGGTAAAAAGTAAGTGTGGAAACATTATATTTCAGTTCAGTTAAATTAGTAATAAAGAATACTTTTAAAAAATACCTTGAATTTTGTTAGACAACGGTTTTTATTCCATTTGCTGAACCGCAGGACTTGAATATGTCATTTCATTCTTTTTTCAATGTACATTCACAAATCGCGCCGCTAGATAGCAGTATTAGGTAGTACTAGGTAGCTTACAAAAACTTGATAATGTACTTGAAATAATAAAATTTGAAAGAAACTATACTACGTACTGGTTTAATAGTAAATGCTCTTACGTAAATGAAAGTACCGAAGATGAAACAATTTTTTCCCCTCGTTTATAAACTTTTGAGCTAACGGTGGTTTTGGGGTTTGGGTGATGTGAAACGTGAAGATATGTCGAAATTTTCCGTAAGTCGAATCATGGTACCCATTACAATAAGTAGCTTTCTTATGAAATCTACCTTAAACTTACATTTATGATATTTTTAAAAAGCATATGACAAAAAAAATATAGTAAAAGTACAGTTAAACATTTAAGAAGATTTATTATTTATTATTATTTTTTTAAAGTATGATTTCATAAAATCCAGGAATCGAATCTCTGTTAAGCATGGCATTATAATGCGTAACAAAATTGCCGTTTCATCATCTCATTCTCTGAAACAATACCTGTTTTTTTTTTTACCTGTGGGACCACCATTAGGTACTGTTTTAGAGGATGAGATGGATGATGATGTGAGCACGTCTAAAAATGCCATGCCTGACCGGGATTCGAACCCGGGACTTCCGGATAAAACGCTGAGACGCTACCACTCGAGCCACGGAAATCGTCAATACCTAACGATGATGAACCTTATGTTAAAAAACATAAAGAATAAGGAATGGCAACCTGCAGTATAAAAATTAAGTATAACCTCTTCAGTTTTTAATAAGTGTTTGGAAAATGTAATAAAATAAAAACTTAAAACGTAATAAACGTCCTGAAAAAAATACAAAAAATAATATACTACAATTCGCTGTTAATATTTTCATTTCAAATAAAACTAAGAATGAACCAGTTGAATTAATGAATGATGTGGATTCATTCCAGAGGAAAAATTTAATTAAAAAGCAAACAAAAGTTAAAAAAATATATACTATAATTGGTAGAGTTTTGTTGTATACGTCGTACTAAAATTAAAAAAGGTTGTACGAAGTAAAGAAGATATAACAAACAAACTGGTAAAATCCAATAAAGCTGTTATGCACAATATAAATCTACTACAATTACAAAAAAGGATTAGGAATTATAAAAAAAAAAATTCTATAAAATATATACTGCTTCTAACGGGATTTAATTGTTTAATAAAGGGAAAAATTATTTTTTGTACTTTCCCGTCTAGCGCTACAGCTGTAGAAGAGAAAGTAAACCAATCGGTCCAATATGGGTACATGCATTTTTCATCGATCTTTACGATTTGACACCTAATGAACAAAAAAAACGGATGGAAATTTTCCGGATGTTCGTACGTGCACGTATGTACGTTCGGTGTCACCTTCTAAATCTCCTTATACCTCTACAACTACTTGGCCGAATTTACTTCTATGTGTCATATCATAATCATATAACTACATATATGGCAACAAAATAAAAATTTGTTATGAAACTCTTACCGGCCCGATTTCATTTATTAAACAACATAAGAATACAATTTGTGTAAATATGATATGTATTTCATATAAATTATATGGAACGCCTAAACATTGTTTATTATCTATTATTGTATATCTGTTGTCTAATAGATATATTTAACATGTATTTTTTTTAAAGAAAATTCTAAATTAATAACAGATTTTGGTAATAAAAATGTAGTGTCTTACCTTTTTTCATATCAGTATCGTTTTGTTAAAAACAGTTTTATTTATATTACAGAAATTTTTGATTTTTGAGCGGAAGAAATTATATCTGCGAGATTCTTAACGTAAAGTTTACAATTTCATTGTAATTTTTTTTTTTGGATATAACTGCGTTTTGTAAGATTATTTTTTTATAAATTATTGATTGTTCTCTTATGGATTTGTTATTAAAATTTATTGCCTTTGTAGAACAAATAAATTTTATTTCACAGCCAATATTTTTTGTTGGTAGTCATATAATTCACTTCATACCATATTTTTCATTTTTTAATAAAACTTGTATAATGATCTTTACGAATCGAAAATCCGTGATGTAATATCGTTTATATGGGTACTTATGGCGAAACAAATCTTGCACTGCAACCGCTAATTTCGTACTGAAGTACGACTCAACAATGAAAACACGTTCGTCTAATGAAAACACCATCTTATCTCTAGCAATACACTGAACGTTATGATTGCATTGTTGTTATATCGGTAGTGTTCTACTGCGTCGCCGCGATGTTCAGATGTTGGACGAGTCCATTTCAGTAACGAGTAGGGGAGTAAGCTTGACTTTTGAAATTTCATGGATAAGTGATTGATGGGGTGCGTTTTATATGGGACACTCTGTACTATCAAGTATTATTATCTGGCAGCGCAATTCGTAAAGGTACATTAAAAAAAATGAATAAAATGACATATTCCGAGTCCCGCGGTTCATCAAATGGAAAAAAGAAGTTGTCTAACAAAATTTGAAGTATTTTCTATTACTAATCTAACTGAACTGAAATATAATGTTTTCACGTTTATCTTTTATTCCCATTTTCATTTCACTGTTAGGTTAGGTCATGTTTAGAACTGTAAACGTAGTTCGTTGACTTCGTCCCCATTTTACAATGAAGTTCTAACGAACTCTGTGATATTTAAAGTGAAAAAAAGTATTTAAAGTGGCCGCTAGTATCGCCACACCCGAGTGAATGAAATACGGTATGCGCGCATGCTTTAGAATCATTGAATTAAATTAAAAAAAAAAAAAAATTATATTTAAATGAAATAAAAATATTTTTAATTAAGTTGTTTGCGTAACCCGTGCATCAGAAAAAAGCCGCGTGACTGGAAAGTCCTACAATTGTTATTTTTTTTTAATTTTAATATTAAATAATGTATTTTATTAATTGCAATGTATTCTTAAACTATACTTTGGAAAATATTTTTTTGTTGAATAAATTTAATAATATTTAATTTATAGTTTATATTATAAATATATATAAAACAAACAAAACATTATATTTAAATATTATTAAAAAAAATGTTTCTAATCAAATTCATATTATCATTTTTTTGGGGCAACATATGGTTTCATACAATCAAAAATTGAAAAATAACAAAACGTAGGATCTTTTTCGTAATAAAAGTTCTTGCTGTTGAAATCAAAGCTTTATATAAGGCTAGCAATAAAGCCTCGTGCATGAAAAAAGTACAACAGCCTTCTGAATACTGTTGCTGGCAAGTTTTTATTAAAATCCAAAAGCAGAAGCGTTTGAAGAGTAGTAATCCTTCCAGGGTAAGAAGAATTAATCTTCATTTGCATATCTTTACAATCCTTTTTTATTTTATATTACGATTTATTGGGTTTTATATAATGATTTTTAGGGGTTTTTAAAGCATTATTTTATGTTTATTGTTCCTTAACCTATTATCGTATAGTTGTTTACAAATCAGTCATATACGTTACGAGATTCCTTTATACCAATGTGTATTTTTAAGCCTTTAAAAATTTCTGTAGCGAAAATAAATTAATAAATTATACTACTTAATTGCCTAATTAGCACCACTTTAGCCGTAAAAGAACTTGGGCGTGAAATAGTACGGATTGATTAAAATTGAAAATAAAATTTACGAGAGACATTCATTTTTAAAGTAAAAACAGAAAAGTTTCGAGCGTTTCCAATTCAAAATACTATTTAAGAAAGTCTACAACAAACGTAACAGATTTTAAACAACGATGCAAACAATCTTTAGTTGTAAGTCGAGTACTCGATTAAATTAATGCCGATTCGATATCTTCAACGGTTAAGGATTACATAATTTTTATATTTTTCCTAGAAAAGCGGTGCGCTAAGAATTAAAAAAAAAAAAAATGTATTGAAGAAAAAATTTCGAATAACTGAAAATTTATTAAAATAAGCTACATACAACTCTAGAAATGAGAATACATTTATAAAAATTTTAATTTTTTTATAACAAGTAGTATTTTTTGGTACGATTTGGTTACACTTAGTTGAAGATTAAGATTGTTTTAATTTTAAACAGCTATTTAAATTTACATTGTAATATCTCTTTATTTAAATACATATGACGTATCAAGAAGTTCTTCCAAGACTTTCATAACCTATTATAATCGTGAAAATAATAGGAAAAAGTTACATAAACATATGTTCTAAAATGCTTCGTTTGTGAGTTACGACTACTGAAAGATTTCGTTTGAATTTCAACTACCCCGGAGAAATTAGGTTCTACTGAAATTTATAGCGAATTAATTAAAAGAAAATTAGAGATTTCTTATGGATTTTTAACTAAAATATTTAATAAAATACGTCTTAGAACCGTATCTGCAGTAGGTTTTTTAAAAATCTGGAGTGAAAACCAATAAATTGAGGTAAAAAAACCTGTTTTTTAAGTTTAATTTTGTTAAACGGGTAATAAACACGTAAACGTTTAAACAAAACTTATATAGAATTTAATTCTGAACAAAATGGAATAGTTAAGTTAAATCAAACAAAGAAATGCTAGAAATATTGAAATTTTATTTACGTTATTAAATGTATCAGAAAAGTACTTATGTAATGTAAATAAAACCCAAATTCTTATTTTTTAATGTGGAAAATTTGTAAAAACAAAATTTGCTGTTAAAGATTTCTTAAAAAAAAAAAACTGGAAATTACACAATTGTAAAATATAAATAAATAAAAATTACTTAAATAATTTTTTTTCTCTTAATGACAGAAATACAATAAATTATTTGAAAAATCATTATTTCAAAGTTGGCAATAAAATAATAAACACTTGATGAACAATGCGCAATACTGTATTAGCTTTTAAAATCATTCTGTAAGATAAATCCAAAAAATTACAGTGAAATTATAAATCGTACGGTAAGAGTCTTGCAGATATCATTTCTTCGCCCAAAAAACAAAAGTTTCTGTAATATAAATAAAACTGTTTTTAACAAAACCATACTGACATCAAAAAATGTAAGAAATTTCTATTATCAAAATCTGTTATTAATTTAGAATTTTCTTTAAAAAAAAAAAAAAAAAATTTGTTATAAAACTCTTACCGGCCCGATTTCATTTATTAAACAACGAATAATACATATCAGATTTACAGAAATAATACAAATCTTATGATTATTCGTTGTTTAATAAATGTAATCGGGCCGGAAAGAGTTTTATAACAAATTTTGTATTTATTTATTTTTTATTATATGGAACGCTTAAACATTATTTATTATTGTATAGCTAATGTCTATTACGTATATTTAACATGTATTTTTTATTTCACGGTCAATTTTTTTGTTGGCAGTCATACCATTCATTTCTACCATATTTTTCCTTTTATAATAAAACTAGTATAATGACCTTTACGAATCGAAGATCTGTGATGTAATATTGAATTTACTACTTTGTAAGTGTAACCCTCGAAAGTTTTATTTATATAAATAAAAATGTAAATGTTAATTTGTTCAAAATCTTAAATCTCGGAAAGTTTTTCACCGATTGCTTTGAAATTTTGACACAATGTTGGATTTGAATACGCGCGCGTTTTTATATACCTAAGAGGTCACACCTGTGACAGGTAAAAACATGATTTTTTGAAAAACATCGCTATCTGTTATGTAAAACGGTATACTAAATATTTTACGATTCCATTTCAATGTTTCCGATATGTGTGTCCGTTATAGACTAGAAAAATACTGGACTGATCTACGCGCGGGGAAAAAAGGAGAAAGGGAAAAATCGAGTAAGGTAAAAGGGAAGAAGGGGAACATGAAAAAAAGGTGGAAAACGGGGAAAATGAAAAATGGGAAAAGGAAATTTAAAGTGGAAAGGGGATAAAGAGGAAGGAGGAAAGGGAAATACGTGAAAGATAAATGGGGAAGCAAAGGGAAATGTGGAGGTAAATGGGGAAACGAGGAAATGGGAATAAAGTAAGTTGGAAAAAGGGAAATGGGGAAAAAGGAAAGGAGGGAAAAGGAACAAGGGGGAAAAGGGAAAGATTAAATTGTGTGAAGTTCCGTAATGTTCATTTTGTTAATGTTTTATCAAACTGTCAATTGTGTTCATTTAATCTATATTTGTATTAAAATCTAGCAATAGCGAAGCATTGCCGGGTCTGCTAGTAATTATATATATTTTAATCATAATTATACTCCTCCTAAAGATGGTTAATGTACGCAAATTGGAATTCTGGTAAGCTGTTATTATCATATATTTATGTGCCATGATCGAAAAACTAAAATGTTAACATTTTATTCTTTCTGGGTTCGAATCCCGGTCAGGTATGGCATTTTCACACACGTTACAAATCATTAATATCATTCTCTGAAGCAATACCTAACGGTGGTCCCGAAGGTAGATAAAAAAAAAAATTATTTTTTTATATATTATCGAATTTTACATACACATGGTATTTCTTTTAAATAATCACATAACAATATATTAATAATATTAACTTAAACAGCTATTTCGTTATTTAACGCATGCGTAGTAATTAACATGTTAAAAGAATATTTAGATTATTTTAACACGTAAAAGACTGCATGTTAAGACTACTCCCGCATACATATCCTGTCTTATATTCCTGTATTTTATTTGTTATTTTCCAACCGATAAACTACTATTCCAATTTTACTTAACTAGTCCGAATAGTTTAATGGTAATGCTCATTGAAATAATTCTTTTAACATATTACACATGTAATGTAATTGCCGGGCTCCTTGGCGCGAATGGCAGCGTCTCGGTCTTTCATCCGGAGGTCCTGGGTTCGAATCCCAGTTAGGCATCGCATTTTTCATACACTACATTTTTATATCCCACGCACAAGCTTCAAGCTTATGTGGCGATATCCTCAAGCAAAAAAAAAGGAAACAAAATTGATAATCTATAATGGATCATAATTTTTCAATTTTTTAACCTTTGTAAAGTATCTTTACTACAGACAGGAAATTTATCCGCTTTATAATTATGGTGAACTAAAGTACAAAAATATAAGTTCGACACACAACAACATATTGGTAGGTCAAGTTTTTACTCGGCTCCGAACGAATATATTTATTTGTGAAATTGGTTCTTTGCTTGTAGTAAGGGTGTAATTGTTTGTTTGGTCATTATTTTGGATATTATTTTCTGTGTAATTGGTTACTTCGAATTTTGTGAATTAATTTATTTGCAACCCTTCTGGATGGCTTTCTTTTGTTTTGATGTATTTTGTGATAAAATACAGTTGGTTTAGCTATTTGTTTGAATTTAATATAATTCTAGTAAATTTGTTAATTAATCAGTTGTGATTTTGTTTATATTGGCAACGGACGTATTGGTTCTTTGTGATTGGTCGTTGTGTTTGGCAGCGGCCATTTTGCACGGATCTGATTGGTCTTTCCTTTGTTTACATTACCATCTGATTTATTGGACTTGTTATTTCTCTTTCCTGTTTAGCCTCCGGGAATTACCGTTCATGTGTTACTTCAGAGGATGAATGAGGATGATATGTATGAGTGTAAATGAAGTGTAGTCTTGTTCAATTTCAGTTCGACCGTTCCTGAGATGTGTGGTTAATTGAAACCCAGCCACCAAAGAACACCGGTATCCACGATCTAGTATTCAAATCCGTATAAAAGTAACTGCTTTTACTAGGACTTGAACGCTGAAACTCTCAACTTTAAAATCAGCTGAATCAGACTTGTAATTGGCGTGAACAACTTTAAATTAATTTAATAGTTTTTGTTTGGTTTTCAATTAATATTGAGTATGTTTGATAAAAGGGGTAAGAAGGTTAAGTCCAGGCGAGCAAAATGCACTTCTGGTGAAATAATAGCTTAAGTGCGGCCTGATGATTCCTCCACATCAGGAGATGATGAGCCAAGGGCTGGGGTAACGGGTATCTATACCCGGGTTAAGGATTTAGTGGAGTATTTTGTTCAAGCGACAGACCGTGTGGGGAGTTCTGCTCCTCTGGTGAGGGAATTTAATGAGTAATATGAAACGCTTATGCAATTCTCGGAGAGTCCCAGGTGCAGTTCAGCTAATGGACGCGAAAAGGTTATCCCCAGAATGAGAGAATTAAAATCAATTACTTCTGCCGTCGTGGAAGGCAGTACTCCGGTAACTACCGTTTACATAATTCTTCAGAGGATGAATGAGGATGATAATATGTATGAGTGTAAATGAAGTGTAGTCTTGTACACTCTCAGTTCGACCGTTCCTGAGATGTGTGATTAATTGAAACCCAACCACCAAAGAACACCGGTATCCACGATCTAGTATTCAAATTCGTGTAAAAATAACTGGCTTTATCTGGACTTGAACGCTTTAACTCTCGACTTCCAAATCAGCTGATTTGGGAAGACTCGTTCACCACTAGACCAACCCGGTGGGTTGACGTATGCTAAACATGTGAAACTTTTTTTCACGTGCAATTATTGTCGTATCGAGTAAATTTGAAGTTTTTGTTAACTTGAAGGTGGAAATCTTTTTTATTCCCTACATAGCACCAGTGAAATCTATCTCTGCCTTCTGGTGTGCCGAAAGGAATTTATTAGTGAATGAAACCGTTCAAATAATCATTGATAATAAAAACAAAAGTAAAAATCATCGAGGAGGTTTAATTATAAATTTATTTAAAAAATTTAATTTAAAATTATTATTCATATAACATAAATTATTATTTATATTTATACGTTTGAAGTATTAATCATCCTTTTCAATAAAAAAAAAAACAAAAAAACAAACAAAAAACATCAACAATAAAAAAAAAAACAAGTATGTAAATTAATATAATATTACAAATTAAAAATAACTGGGAGGGGGGGAAAAAAAAACATAAAGGTAGGTAGAAATTTAAAATCGTTATATGTGAAGTGGTTTGGATGCTACAAAGTAGGTAGGGGTGGTTGTTATAATACAAACACCATTCGTTGCCAACCTTCGAGCGTTATAAATCCCTATATTAAACAAAAAATTCCCTACTGTACATTACAGAGTACAAATATAATCTAATTTTAAATTTTCATACAGTAGGACGTATTTTTACTTTTTCTTCTTTTATTATTATTATTATTATTTTTTTTTAATGAACTTTTTAAAATTATGTTATACAAAACTTTGATTGAAAAATAAAGTTTTAACTTGAAATTAGTTTAAAAATATATATTCTGTAATGTAAAAAAAAAAAAAAAAAAATCAATAAGATTCGGAAGTTTTAATGTAGTTTATTTTTTCACAAATTAATTTAATTTTTACATTCATAAATCTAAAGGGAATGAAGTAGAGCTGTAATAATATAATAAAAAAATTATGAAGTAATTCAATTTCTAAACGTGAAAAAAAAATGAGATTCTTAATCTGCCAAAGTTAAAAGGGAGATGGATATAATTTTAATTATTTTGCCTTCTCGTCTTTATATTTATTCTATATTAATCTTTCAGATTCAATATTTACCGAATGGAATAATTGATAAAAATTATTTTAATTTCATTTAAACTGAATTGTCCGGTATTTTTTCACTTAACAAATCTTATTTATTAAGAAGAAGGAATTAAAAAGATATGAAAATAATTTAAAATTATATTTCATTTCGTTTGAGAGCGTAAAGTTTTACACTGCCGATTAAAAAAAACAATTTTGTCAAAAAAGGCGCGAAACGCTAAATAATGATTCTGAACAAAAAAAAGCTGACAACATAGTTGTAAGACTTTTCCGTCACGCGACTTTTTTATGATGCACGGCTTACACACACAATTTAATTAAAAATATTTATTATTCTATTTAAATATAGGGTTCAAATATAAAGATAGAAGAACAATTGCTAACATTTACAGGAACCAAACAGCAACAGTAATAATTGAAGAACATAAGAAAGGGAGTCCGACAAGGATGTTCCCTATCCCCGTTACTTTTTAATCTTTACATGGAACTAGCAGTTAATGATGTTAAAGAACAATTTAGATTCGGAGTAACAGTACAAGGTGAAAAGATAAAGATGCTACGATTTGCTGATGATATAGTAATTCTAGCCGAGAGTAATAAACATAATTTAATTATTTGGGAAAGAAAACTATAACGGAACCACGAAATGAACCTTCTCTATAAAAAAAATCATCGAAATCCGTCTGTACGGTGAAGATTAAACCTAATTAGTAAAAAAATACATAAATAAAAAAAAACTGTGCATTGTCTCTTACGCTGGACAGATTTAAGCATCTATTACTCTTTTTTAAGACGTTTTAAATAAACATAAAAAATTAGAACTAATAAAAAAAACGAGTATATCAAAAATTTTTTTGGTGTAAATTACTATTATTAAACGTTTAAATCTCATATCATTAAGACAGTGCCAATAATTTAACCCTATTGATCGACTGAAGTAAAGGAAAAACTATCATCTCAATTATAACAGCAAAGCTTCCTAATCTTGATGGATAATTATATGGTAATAGGGTTGATTAAAAAAATAGCTAAATAAATAAATGTTTTTAAAGTATAAAAAAATTAATTATTAAATAAGGAGGAAAACTAAAAATAAAAATAAACAAGCAGCATAAAAATGTATTTATCGTGTTAACATAGTTGTATTTTTTCTTATTAAAGAGGATTGAAATATATCTTTTTTATTTTAAAACGATTAATTATTATTATTATTTTAATGTAAATTAAATTCATTACCCCACCTTCTACCAAGCACTGACGTAATTCTTTTCATCTGATATAGTGAGTGGCTTTAAGCCAAAAAAAAGCTGTAAAACTGGGACTACTTTCATTTAAATTGCCCAAAGAAAATTTTTATTCAACAAACCATGTCTTAATTAAGCTTTACAATTCAAATAAACCAAAGCAAACCACTAAAAACAAATAAAAAAAATAAAGAAAAAGAAATGGGTTTGACGGTATAATTTTTGACTTCATTATCTACTCCTCCTCGTTCGAATTCATTTATTGTCACTCATTCACTGCTCATTTTGTTTCTCTTCTCGCTACAGACCACACACACACACACACACACACACACACACACACACACACACACACACACACACACACACACACACACACACACACACACACACACACACACACACACACACACACACACACACACACACACACACACATACACACACACACACACACACACACACACACACATACACACACACACACACACACACACACACACACACACACACACACACACACACACACACACACACACACACATACACACACATACACACACACACACACACACACACACACACACACACACACACACACACACACACACACACACACACACACACATATATATATATATATATATATATATATATATATATATATAAGCTTTTAGTTTTTACAGGACCGGTACTACAACTGTAATGAGTACTTTTTTTTATTAGCTTTATTTATATGTTACTTATATTAGCTTTACTTATTTTTTAAGTATACATTTTTAAATTAGATTTAAATATGAACTATTTTAATCGTTGAACACTATTAATGTGATTATAGTGTGCGTGTGTGTGTATGTATATATATATATATATATATATACACAAGGCTCGGCTGATGAATTTTGCACATATTTGCTTAGCATGGGAATGAAAAGAGATATTGGAATAAAATAAAAACTGAATAAAAGTACAATACCTTAGCTATAAAATGCAGTATTTACTTTTCGATATAAACCTCGTTTACACTGATATACTTTTCCCAATGTCTGACAAGTTTTTGCATTCCGTCACTGAAAAATTCTGGCGATCTTTCTAGGATCCATGTGGCTACATCTTCTTCCAGCTCATCGTAGATGGTGTAATGATTACCTTTAAGATCTCTTGAGATGAAAGATGAAGTGGAAGTCGCACGGAGCCAAATCCGGCGAGTATGGCGAATTCGGAATATGCTCAAACGTCGGCTTGCAGAGAGCCATCAGAGAGTTTGGGCGATACCCATCCTGCACAGATTTTACAGTAATCCAATCGCTCGGTAATATGGCCAGCTCGTTCTTTAGATATTTCTAACTAAACAGCGATGCGTTGCCGGGTGATTCACCAGTCATTTTGAAGCATATTTTCCACCTTCTTTTCGATGTTTCTCGTCAGTCACAGAAACTGGTCGTCCTCTGCGAGGTGCGTCCTCAATTGTCGCTTTACTAGCTTCACATTCGCGAAATTTCAACGCCCACTTATTCACATTACTCATTTCTTTTTCCTGTTTAGCCTCCGGGAATTACCGTTCAGGTATTACCTCAGAGGATGAATGAGGATGATATGTAGGAGTGTAAATGAAATGTAGTCTTGTACAGTCTCAGGTCGACCGTTCCTGAGATGTGCGGTTAATTGAAACCCCAACCGTCAATGAACACCGGTATCCACGGTCTAGTATTCAAATCCGTATAAAAGTAACTGCCTTTATTAGGACTTGAACGGTGGAACTCTCAAATTCAAATTAGGCTGATTTGGGAAGATGCGTTCACCACTAGACCAACCCGGTGGGTTATTCACAGTACTGCTGTCAACAGTTTAACAGTGCTACTACAGTTTAAGCCGCTTTTAAACGATGAAAAATATTCACAAGTTTCACATTTTCTGCTGTTAAAAATTCGATTACTGCGCGCTATTTTAACCGGGTTAAATATTGGCCGAACTCGACATTTTAACTGCTACTGAAAACAAACCGGTAAACGGATTTCGCCGCATTATCACAGGTTTGTAAAGGGAGATTTTAGCTATCATGTGCAGCCACGCCTAACTTGATAGTACCTTTTACCTCCTGGACGAAGCAGGAGCGATATAAAATGCCGAATAGCACAAGCGAAACGAGCCTTCAGTAAGAAATATAATTTGTTTACATCAAAAATTAATTTAAATGTCAGGAAAAGATTTTTGAAAGTGTATGTTTGGAGTGTCGCTTTATATGGAAGTGAAACTTGGACGATCGGAGTATCTGGGAAGAAAAGATTAGCTTTTGAAATGCGGTGCTATAGGAGAATGTTAAAAATCAGATGGCTGGATAAAGTGACAAATAAAGAGGTATTGCGGCAAATAGATGAAGAAAGAAGCATTTCGAAAAATATAGTTAAAAGAAGAGACAGACTTATGGGCCACATACTAAGGCATCCTGGAATAGTCGCTTTAATATTGGAAGGACAGGTAGAAGGGAAAAATTGTGTAGGCAGGCCACGTTTGGAATATGTAAAACAAATTGTTAGGGATCTAGGATGTAGAGGGTATACTGAAATGAAACGACTAGCACCAGATAGGGAATCTTGGAGAGCTGCATCAAACCAGTCAAATGACTGAAGACAAAAAAAAAATATAAAACATAGCAACTGATCGTCAGTAAGTAAGTAAAATCAAGTCGTACGTATATGCGTATCGTCAATAAAGGAATCTCAACTGTGCTGACGACGGAAATAATATTTTCCGAAAGCTCTAGAACATAATCGCTAGTAATAATTGTTGGTAAACGGAAATTATAATTTATAAAAAACTTTTTATTTATTATAAAATACATTATTTATGATACGATATGTAGTCGTTTAAATGTAGATTGCATGTGATAAACGGTTACATGTCTAACCGTTTAAGTACAAATCTAGCAATTCCAAGAGCTTGTTATTTATTAATTAAATTATTGTGTATAACGGTGTCGAATACTTCATAAAATGAAAGAGATAGCATCTCTTACCCTTTTTTATTTTCAATTTCGATAAAATAAAAAAATATTAATGAATAATAAGAAGTAAAGATCTATTTGTAGAAACAGGTTTTGAAAGACATTTTTAGGTCTTTAATACACCTCTAATGATTTCAAATAAAATAAATTTTAAAAGATATTAAATATAGATAAGAATTTTTTTTTTGTCTTCAGTCATTTGACTGTTTTGATGCAGCTCTCCAAGATTCCCTATCTAGTGCTAGTCGTTTCATTTCAGTATACCCTCTACATCCTACATCCCTAACAATTTGTTTTACATTGCAAACGTGGCCTGCCTACACGATTTTTCCCTTCTACCTGTCCTTCCAATATTAAAGCGACTATTCCACGATGCCTTAGTATGTGGCCTATAAGTCGGTCTCTTCTTTTAACTATATTTTTCCAAATGCTTCTTTCTTCATCTATTTGCCGCAATACCTCTTCATTTGTCACTTTATCCGCCCATCTGATTTTTAACATTTTCCTATAGCATCGCATTTCAAAAGCTTCTAATCTTTTCTTCTCAGATACTCCGATCGTCCAAGTTTCACTTCCATATAAAGCGACACTCCAAACAAATACTTTCAAAAATCTTTTCCTGACATTTAAATTAATCTTTGATGTAAACAAATTATATTTCTTACTGAAGGCTCGTTTAGCTTGTACTATTCGTCATTTTATATCGCTCCTGCTTCGTCCATCTTTAGTAATTCTACTTCCCAAATAACAAAATTCTTCTACCTCCATAATCTTTTCTCCTCCTATTTTCACATTCAGTGGTCCATCTTTGTTATTTTTACTACATTTCATTACTTTTGTTAAGATAAGAATATAGAAAATTTAATTAAAAGCATGAAAAAATCTTGAAACAAATCCCTTCACCAAAAAAGAAGGAGCAAAATGGACGCAAGAAAGAAGAGAAAAATACTCAGAACGGATGGAAAAACATGCAAAAATATTAAAAGAAGAAAAGAAAGCTAAACGCCAAAATCGAATATAAAAAGGAATTCAAGTAAACAAATGACAACCGAGGGCTGAATTTTGAAGAAACTAACTGTCACAGTGTGTGGATCGAGAATGAACATTAATAAAAGGAATGAAATTATAACTGTGGTAATCGGGTAAAAATAATTTTTAAATGAAAACAGAAAGAATAGATGATCTACCGTTAACGAATTTCAGCCGGTTCAGAAAATTTATTAAAACAAGATTCTAAATCACGGTGGTCATAAAACATAAAATGGAAGAAATAATTTATCGTTAAATTAAACAGAAAAGGTAACATATATTACAGAATAATATGTAAGAAGTATTATCAGTTCACCGGTTATCTCTTATAAAAGAGATATCGAAAGGAATTTAGCGATGTCTCGTAATTTGATAACATCGTGCCAACTTTTGCAGTCGATACAATCTTTGCATCGACTTCATATATGCATTATTTAAATCAAAGGAAGGTGTTATCAAACTACAGATAAAACCTTTTAAAGCATAGCTTTTATAATTTAAATAATTTCAATCATCTGAATAACATTCAGTCAGTTAAATAAATTAGTTTCATTATCATCGAGTAACAAGCAAATAAAGAAAAAAAAAATACGTCTGTTATTTTTAGAAATAATAGCAATAATATTATTTAAGTAGAAATTATAAATGTTCTTAAGCCGTTGTAAATCAGGAGAATGATGATGAAGAGCGGGGCAGAAGAAGAGGATTGAAGTGTAGGAAAAGGTCAAAGGAGAGGGATAGTAAAAAAAAGAGAAAAATACAATGACGTGAAGAGCGGGGGATGATGAAATCGTGGGGTAAAAAGGGAAGAAATTGGGAAAATTTATAAACCTGTCATTTTTTCACGAAATTTCTATTAATACTATTAAAAGAAATTATAATTATTTCTAAAAAAAATTATATACAACATTCTAAAACAAAATATTAATTTTTTGTTTGTTTTTACTTCGTTGTACGAAGTAAAGGAAGTATTTATATCGCGAAAAATTTCGGTTTTCAGATTTCAACGGAAACATCCATTTTGATTAGTTTCGGGGTGATGTCTGTACGTACGTATGTATCCCCCATAACTCAAAAACGATTAGCCGTACATATTGAAATTTTGGATTTAGGATTGTTGTAACATCTAGTTGTGTACCTCCCCAATTGATTGCAAACGACTAAACCAATGGTGTTCAAAAAAGCCTTAACTTCAAAAGAATTTGGATTATGATGTTTTCTTAACTACAGTAATAAACCCTCATTGAGAGCTTTTCAACGATATATCACTTATTTTCATTGGTTCCAGAGTTATAGCTAAATAATATTTTAATTAATAAAATATTTGGATTTCAGGGAAAGGCACATCGGTTCGAATCGGACTTCATCTATTTATTTTAATTTTTTTATTTAAACATATTGATTTACTAATAATTATTAACTCGTAATTGTAAAAGAAATTTTACAATAAATAACAATAAAAAAATAAATATGAAAAAAATCATAAGTTAGTAGTGAAATAAAATTTTATGTATTTTTAAAAATATGTATATGTAATTTAACAGGTATTATTACATATGTGTATATGTAACAGATTTGATGAAACATCTGATTATTTAATATTAATTGAAAATTATAATTTAGAATCATATTATTTTTGGATTTTCTAATTTAATTTTATTAATTATTCTGGAATTTCTGTTTAATTTTATCTACATTAAAGTTAATTACAGAGTGACTGTAAAATAGCCCCTACAAGAACTACATATACACCGAGGCATACATGCACAATTTTTAATAAATTGCAAAAACTTCTTATCTTTCAGTTCATTACTCCTCTGATATAATATTCTCCCTAAGTCGGAGTTAATCATCAATTCGTTTATTTGTTTTTTGTTGTAAATCATTTAATCGCT
This sequence comes from Lycorma delicatula, assembly GCF_047948215.1. Lineage (NCBI taxonomy): Eukaryota > Metazoa > Arthropoda > Insecta > Hemiptera > Fulgoridae > Lycorma > Lycorma delicatula. Next base: position 15,005,007 of record NC_134466.1, on the reverse strand, counting down.
TTTTCGTTTTATATAATTCTTCTGATCTTAATTTGTGTACACCTTCTCTAGTTTCAGCAATTGTGTAACTGTGCACTTTATTAAAGAATTAGGGGATCGTATCTCACTTTAAAATAAAATAAGTTTAAATGAAATGCAGAAAAAAATGTGTGTACGTAATTTAATAGCTGTGCAAGAAAGTCATGTAGTGTTCACATCAGATTATTATTATTATTAATATTATTAAATAGAAATTATAATTACTTCTAAAAAAAATTATATACAATATCCTAAATATATAAAATACTAATTTTTTATTTGTTTCTAAACAAGTATTAAAAACATTCGATTAAATACTCGAATATACAAATGCTCAGATAAATAAACTTTACAAAAAAACAATCTTGTTTCGTAATCCCTATGCGTGAGTGCATGTGTTGTGTTAAAGAAACTTTAAAGTGGGAGTTACATCGACCATGCGTTTCTTGGCTCTAATCCCTAAAAGAGAATTTCTTATTTTCCGTATATCCATTGGGAAATCTATTGCTAGAAAAGAAAACTTATTGTTTCTCAACTGGGAAAATACGGAAATTAAAGGATAGACACCATCTTTCCTCTATCGTAACAAGTTATTAGTTTTATTTCATAAAAATATATTTTTTGTATGAATCTTTTTACTTACATGCTGTAGAATTTTATTATAAACTGTACTAAAATTTTAAGAAATAGACAAAAATTTTTTCTTGTTAATAATGAAAAAAATCAGAAACAAACGGTTGTAAAAATTTATTAGCTTTGCTCTTGATGAATTTTTATTTTAAAAATTCACAGCGTTTTTAAATATTAATCACTTAATTATGCTGCACTTATAATTGAGAAAAATATAAAAAGGTTTAATGGAAAAAATTTGACTTAAATTTGACCTTCTTGTTTAAATTACTTTATTATCTTAAAAGTTAACCAGTATAATTGAAAAAAAAATAATCAAAATTGTAAGTAAAAAAAATTGGACCCCAGTAGACACTTTTGTCCGAATGACGTTTTTATCATTAAAATTTTACTGTATCTAGAGTATACATGCTAAAAAAGAAAAAAATATATATATGGTAAAGAATAGCTGACCTCCGGCAGTTATGTTATATAACATTTTAAAAATATAACAGCAACAACTTGAAAAAAACTCTATCAGAAATTATAAAAAAAAAAACGTTTTCAATTTTAAGATTCAATGTTGAATCACATGACCCTTTTTAAACGAGAGGTTATCTCTTAAGTAAAGACTTTTTCGTTGTAAAAAAATGTATTCTGAAAAATTTATAAATATTTTTTATTTCTCTTAAACTACATACCTTATACTACTTCTCTATATAATCGCCACATGAATTAAGACGGTCTATCGTAGCGATATACCAACTTCAATATACCCTCGCCGTATTTTTCTGCTGCCAGTCCATTTAGCCACTGATTAACAGCTTTTTTAAATTCATCGTCACCCGCGAATCGCTTAACCACTTAATTCTTTCAATTTCCGAAACAGATGGTAATCAGAAGGAGGTAAGTCCGGACTATATTCTAAATTTCTCATTCAAATGTTCTCAGAAAATCACGTGTCGGACCCGCAATATGTGGACGTGGATTTTCGTGCAGCACGACGACGCCGTCGATCAGCCGCCCACGTCGCCTATTTTGAATGGCGCGCCGTAACTTACGTAGTGTTTTGCAGTAGGCTTCTGCATTTATAGTCGTTCCACGTGGCATGAAATCTATCAGCAGTATGCCAAACCGATCCCAAAAGACTGTGGCCATCAGTTAGCGTCCAAATGTCTGTGACTTGACCTTTGTCGATCTGATTGGTGATTGTGGATGACGCCATTCAGTTGACTGTCGTTTTCTCTCTGGCGTGTAATACGAGATTCATGTTTCATCGCCGATAACGACTGAATTAAGGAACTTAATCACCTTTTTCTTATGTAGCGCACCAAAAATCCCAAAGCAGATCCCATTCGCATTTTATGCACAGACCTTTCTGAAGCCTAAATGGTTATAAACAATGCGACCGATAACAGCTACTGAAAAATCAGGAAAGAGAAGGACTATGTTGGAAATCGTTAATCGACGATATTTTCTGCTTTCATCATTGACGAACACATCCTCGGTGATTATCGAGGGCCTCCCCGAACGTTCTTCATAATGCGCATTAATTCTTTTATCTTTAAACCTTTCACAACATTTTCGGACGTTTCTTTCATTCATTACATTACTACAGTACACAGCAACTCACTATCTATAAATTTCAGCCGTGTTAACGTTTTGATGGTTTAAAAAACGTATGACTCCACGTATTTCACAATCGGTGGCAACATCGATTTTCCTATTCATTTTATAACGTAACAACTCACACGTAATCGAAAATATTATAACGCGACAACTTACAGACAACAATGTAATGTGTGTATTACTAGCTTGGCCAAGAACGACACAGGTTCGCCAACCTTCAGAGAAATTTCCCAGCGGTTTTTACTTTAGAGATATCCCTCGAAAAACGTTACGGTTTCGTCTACATTAATACTATATACAGTTGGATTTTCAGTCTTCAAAATTAAACTTTAAAATAATTGATATTTTAAATATCAGGTCTATTCAACCCCCTTAACTTCCAATTTTGTTAGAAGAATTTTGTTATTTGGGAAGTAGAATTACTAAAGATGGACGAGGCAGGAGCGATATAAAATGCCGAATAGCACAAGCTAAACGAGCCTTCAGTAAGAAATATAATTTGATTACATCAAAAATTAATTTAAATGTCAGGAAAAGATTTTTGAAAGTGTATGTTTGGAGTGTCGCTTTATATGGAAGTGAAACTTGGACGATCGGAGTATCTGAGAAGAAAAGATTAGAAGCTTTTGAAATGCGGTGCTATAGGAGAATGTTAAAAATCAGATGGGTGGATAAAGTGACAAATGAAGAGGTATTGCGGCAAATAGATGAAGAAAGTAGCATTTGGAAAAATATAGTTAAAAGAAGAGACAGACTTATAGGCTACATACTAAGGCATCCTGGAATAGTCGCCTTAATATTGGAAGGACAGGTAGAAGGAAAAAATTGTGTAGGCAGGCCACGTTTGAAATATGTAAAACAAATTGTTAGGGATGTAGGATGTAGAGGGTATACTGAAATGAAACGACTAGCACTAGATAGGGAATCTTGGAGAGCTGCATCAAACCAGTCAAATGACTGAAGACAAAAAAAAGATAAAAAAAAAAAACTTCCAATATTTTTAAACAATTGCCAAACTGTTCGATTCGAGATATGAAGTTGTCATATAAGAACTACTTTTGTCGTCTCGGGCGAGAAGCTTTAATCTTAAAATTGTTCATACCACTTCATGGTATTATTTTATACAGGTGTTCTCATAGATTTCTGCTTGAAATCATGATTTGAAATCATGATGTTACAAAGTAGATTTAAAAATCACCAACTTACTCAACTTTACTTAATCGAATTAATGACATAGTTCTATATTTCAAAATTTTTTAATTAAAAATCCTGGTTCATATTTGGCTCGGAGGACCTAAAAATATGTAGAACAATGCCCGCCTCGGTTCTAAATTAGGATTCACTATTCCATATATGTATATTTTCCGGTTCATTAATATATAGTAATTAAGTCACTTTTTAGTTTATATTTAAACGCACATTTTATTATGTCTTATTATTGATACTAGTTTATATTTATTCTAATATTATATTTTATTACATTGTTAGTTTAATATGTGAATTAATGAGTGTATATGATGATGTATTAATATTGTCATATTCAATAATTACTAATAATATATTATAAATAACAGCTGATGTTATATATTATTTTATTTTAACTTAAATGTATTGTTGAGTATGATATTTTTTACTAATCTACACATATAAAGATGTAATATTAATATAATTTTAAACTTTAATTAACCTCAATTGATATGAAATAATATAAAGAAAAATGTAATAAAGTTAATGTGACATTTAACCGAATAAAAAGTGTATTTAATGAACGTTTGAATTACCGGTAATTATTAATGTAAGATAGTTAACATAACTTAGGTATTGCACCGAACTTTGGAAACTACCTATACCGTATTGAGAGGGGAAGCATGACACCCCCACCTGTATGTTCTGTACAGAGCACGACCTTGTTTGTCGAACACACCTTGTTTCAGTGCCCTGAATGGGAGGAACATAGGGTTTGTGGAGGAATTCCCCGGTTTAACACCTACATCCTTACTGATTCACATAATTACTTCTGCAGCTCGTTGGGACGCATTCATCCTCTTTTCCTGGACGGTGCTTCGAGCTAAGGATTATGAAGGGGGGACTCCATATATGACGTGTACCGTTATGACAGTTTCGTGTTGTGATGAAGATCTTCAGAACCCTTCATCCACCAGAGGGGAGTTAAGACCAGAGTCCCGGTGAGGGATCCTCTTGGGGACCCCTGATTTGAGGCATAAGGCACAGACAAGATCGAGAACCGGTTTTCTGCGAGAGGATAAACGTTGCAACATTGCTGGATCCGGGGTCTTTTCGCTGAGGGTTACAGGATGGCACAGTAAAAAGATCCAACCGGCGGGCCGATCTGCCTTGTCGGACGTACAGCTGGTGGGCGGGAAGTCCAATTAGAATTAAAGCACAATCCCCTGGGCTGAGTTATACTTATCTGTGAGTCTTCATAAGTACCTTATCTGTAAGGGCTCATAAGTACCTAGGTGTTTTGTTTGATGATAAGTTGCTTTTTAGCAACCACATTAAACAAGTTGCGGCGGACGCCGTCTCTGTGATGCACAAACTTAGAAGGATTGCTCGGAAAGACTACGGGCTTTCTGGTCGCCAAATGTACTTAGTGTACCGAGGTGTCTTCGAGACTATGATCGCATACGCGGCGCCAGTTTGGGCGCATAGGTTGGACAGAAATAGAGCACTGCTTCTAAATTTAAGGAGTGCCCAGCGCAGAGCTTTAATTGTATGCACTGGTGTTTTTAAAACAACCTCCTATGAGGCTACTACCGTATTGGGAAAGGCTCTCCCAATCGATTTAGTGGTGAAAGTTCGAGCAGCCATGTGGAAGTTGCGAAGAGGTCGGGAAACCGAGGTATTTGGGATACGGTTTCGGGCCGGGCTAGAACCGGAACGGAACGGTGATCACAATGCACCGGGTCTAAATTTCGAACAGTTGCCCATTTCCCGCCTGCGGAAGAGGCTTTGGGGCCTCGCGATGGAGGCATGACAGCATGAATGGCACACCACGTCTAAGGGAAGATCTCTGTATAGATTTATACAGGATCTGGGGGGGGTGGTATGCCTCAAGTTCATTTTTAAGGGCGGCGGGTGCCCAAGTGCTCACCAACCACGTGAATTTCATGCAATATCTGTTCAGGTTTCGCCTAGCGGCTGATGAGTTGTGCGTCTGTGGGGAGGTCCAGTCGAACGAACATCTAATGTTCGACTGCCCTGCTCTTGGGGGGGCCAGAGACCGGGCCACCCTGGAACTTAGAGGTCAGGGGGAAAACTGGCCGCTCATAAACGGCGAGTCAATGTGGCGTGAGCCGCATTGTCGGACCGTGTGGGAGTTCCTCGATGAGGTTGCGATGTTCAACCGTCATCGGTAGTTTAGGTTTAAATTTATGGGGATTTATTGATTCCTGTGGCGTGTCGGTGGAAAACCTTCCTGGAAATAATGGCTGCCATCAGCCAATAAAGCTCCAAGCGCTTAAATGGTGGACAGACACTAGCTGGCAAACAGCGACCGAGGCGTGGCGGTTTAAATTGCCGTCTTTTAATTTGTAACATTATTGTTTTAATTTTAACAAGGGGTGCGCCTCCCCGATTTAGTTTTAGTGTGACAAGTGAGCGGTAGGGACACATAGGCGGGTGCTGTATGGCGCCCACCTTAACCGCTCACGCAAGATAGGAGCTCATTAGGTAACGAGGTCGCAAATCTGTTTCGAGGCACAGTAGCCGTTTATTGGCACAGTACATTTGGTCTATGCTCTAGGGCGACCGAATGGGGTGGTGGCGGGAGAAATGCCAGCTAACCAAATTATCTGTGAGTCCGGCTCAGGGAGGGGAAAAAAAGTATTGTACCGAGACTATGATTATCGTAGATTACATCCCGTTCGTATGTACATATTACGATATGTAATATACGAATATGTACTCATACGTACGGATAATTAAGTCCTACTTCTTACCAGTCATTTTAGTAATTAATATGATGTAACATTAATAATTTCTTGTTAATAACATAACAATTTTACGTAATAAAATCTTTAAAAATAAATTTACGCCTAAAATAATTCAGAAATTTTAATAAAAAACTAAAGCGGAAAAAAATTATTTAAATCGAATCCGTAATTCTTGAAACTTTAAACGAAACATTGGAACATGCAAAACTGAAATAATAATAAATTGGAACGTTTATTTTGAATAAAACGGTATCGTAAAACACAAAAAGATTTAATGGGGATCTCACGTAAGTTATATTATTAGAATAGAACTCATAAAATACAAAGAAATAGTATATGAAAAAAAGAAATCAGAGTAGAAAAACAGCGTATAGCTAGTGGAAGAAAGGAAAAAAGAAGAACAAGAAGAAAAAGAGGGGAAAACGAATGAAAGACGCATTAACCATCCAATAAGGAAGTAAAAGATAGGCTATATAAGATAATACGTCAAAGGATGGGAGTATGGAATCGGGTTTGCGACCGAGTGCGTGATGTATGGCCAGAAGTAAATAGGTCTGGTAGATAAGGAAAGACGTCGAGTCTGTCGGTAGTGTTGTTGGATCGGTAGTGGGGAGAGATTCCTATTGTGATCGTTGAAATTTAGGGGTTTGTTTTCTCCCTCCTTTGCTTTTTCTACTATTACATTCTGTTTCTTCTTTTATCTGTTCTCGTATGGGCTACCTTTATTTAGGATATATGAAAGAAGTATTAAATGGAAAGTCGTACGTACGGAATTAAATCGGTTAGGATTTAATAATAATAATAATAATAATAATTGAGGAAGGAATTATCAGAAAAAAATCAGATAAAGCCGATCTGTTAATTTCATTAACACTATTTATTTCAGAGGTTATGAGTTCCTCAATCGATGAGGAATTCTTACAGCGTAGACAGATTGATTACACCATTACATAAATATATTGAGTTATCATAAAAGAATGGTGCCGTTTTGAACATGGTTTAAATTAAAACAGAATTACTTACAGTTTATGTTTTTTATTTTTCAAATTTTTCGTCTCAAACATTTTTTTACATAATTAATAAATTTCAATATGTGCGCCCTTAGTCGCTCGACAAATGACCAAACGATACTCAACTTCTCTCCAAACATTAGTTAATATTTCTTCGTTAACGGTTGTCATCGCTTCATTAATCCTGTTTTTTAAGCGGTTTAGGTCGCGAAATTTTTGTGTATAAACAACGCTTTTCATGTACCTCCACAAAAAAAAAATCGCAAGGTGTCAGGTTTGGACTCCTTAGGAGGCCAAAGTACGGGTCCTTGACGGCCTATCCATCGATCTCAAAATTTTTCGTTCAAAGCGTCCGTGACCGATGCATTGAAGTGCAGGGGAGCACCACCTTTTTGGAAATGAAGTCGATGAATGTTTTCGAGTTCATCCGGCTGAGGAAAGCAATAATTGGTTAACATGTCGAGATACACAACTCCATTAATTGTTTTTTCAGTAAAGAAGAAAGGCCCTATTACACGATTTTTCATCGCACCACACCAAACATTAACTTTAGGCGAATCGCGTTGTTTCTCGATAATTGCGTGTGGGTTTTCAGAGCCCCATATTCGTGAATTGTGTCTGTTAACACATCCATTCATGTGGAATGTAGCTTCGTCTGTAAAAATTATATTGTCTAAAAATGATTCGTTTTCACTTATTCTGTCCAACATCTCAACAGCGAAATTGTAACGTTTTACACCATCATCGGGTTTCAATTCCTGCAGTATCTGGATTTTATAAGCGTGTAATTTCAGTTTTTTATGTAAAACTTTGTGAACTGTTGAGTTTGGAATACCTAATTCGACGCTTCGACGGGGGATGGACTTCCCAGGACTTCTAATTGCCGATCGTCTAATTAGTTCAACCGTTTCGTCTGGTACACTTGGTCTTCCGGTTGATTTCTGTTTCTTAACCGATCCGGTTTCTTCGAATCGTTTGAATCGACGTGTTATGTTATTTTTGTGTAGTGGATCTCTTCCGAATTCATGTCGAACTAAAATTACGGATTTTAATTCGGCCATCAATAAAACACACTTTGCTTTGTCTTTATCCGAGAACATAGTAACTCGCTAAACTCACCGCAACAACAATACCGCACAACTGACGTTGTGGTTATAACTGCTGATAAACAAACTTTTGGGTTGGAGGCTTTCAAGGATACCAATATAACATCTAGAAATTTCCCTACAATCTTCCTATGATTTAGTGAAACCGCTCCATTATTTTATGATAAACCTGTATATCTACATATTGTAATACAGTGTAATTCAGGGAAATTGGAAATTAAATTTTCCTACGAAAAAATCAGTGGCAGCTAGTACCTAAAATTAGTAGGAATACTGCTCCAGAAAATTTTGTTCTCGTTTTCTTACAAGTTTTCTTGTAAAATAAAAACCGAAAAAATCAATCGAATAGAATAGCTGGAAGCAGGATAATAATTTAATTCTACACTTACATCACATTCAAGAATTTGGTATACGGTTTAACCGAATAAATAATAAAATGTCAATACAAATAATATTTTTTAGTATTATTAGATAATAACTTAATAAAATGTCCGCTTAAAAATACTACAGTCCAACGGTGCTTAATTTAAATTTCTATGTATAAAGAAACAAATACATAATTAGTTTTTACTAATTACCTTCTCTTTCGCCCTTCCAGCGTGTTTTTGCACAGATTTGGCAATCAAAGAGACCTTGCTTTGCGCCATCTTCTGATCGCTACTGAAAAAACAATTAAACCGCTTTCACATTTCTTCCGCTGACTAAACTAGAAAAGGGAACGAACAAGGAATGTTCCATACACACGCTAAATAAAAAAAAAACTACCTTCCACCAGCGCATCAGGGTCGGCACTGCGGGAGCGACAGTGCTCTCTTTCCGTCGCAGCCTCGCGTTCAGATTCCTATGTGAGAATGCGCTCAATAGCCAAACACCACGCCGATGGAACTTTGAAGCGCACAGTTCCATACAAAGAGTTTTGTATCTTTTTCATAACTAGGGAATGGTACTAAGCTTAAGATGATATATCGTACAAGAATAAATAAAGAATTAAAGAAAAAAGGAGTCGTATTAAATGTTATCGATAATATGAAGTGGAAATAGGGGGTGCTGCAATTTCACAGTGCCTATACGCGAACCGCCACCGGAAAAGATTATGTTAAACTTATTTATACCGTTTAAATAAAAAGACACCACTCCATTTATGAATCCATAAACACAATAGATTTTTTGAAGATCACTTCTTGCAGTTAAGCTCCGTCTTTATTCTCGTAATGAAATTCTGCACGGTTCGATGCTACATTTCAACTGAAATTTTAGCTCAGCTCTTCGGTTTTAGTTCTTTTGTCGTAACAGATTGATTGCTGTATACTTTTTTAAAGGTTGCCCTACAAGAAGAAATCGCACACCTAAAAATCAGGAAATCTGAAAGGCCATAAAATATCATTATTTTTCGAAATTATACGGTCGCCAAATGATTTGCTACAGCAGCCATCGATATTTTTGTTGTGTGTGATCCATCTTGTTAAAACCAATCGTTCGTTATCAATAATTTGCAAAAGTTGTCTTGAAAGAGATTTTTTTCAACAGAAAAACAGATCTTTCAGCACGGCAACGTTTCGCTTTGATGTAACTGTAGTCGGCACAAAGGGCCTACCGTGGCCTATGATAACACAGTACACAGTACGGTAAACTTGCTGCTATATAGCAGGCGCTGGTGTAGCTGTGTAGGATTCTGTTGTCCACAAATATGAAAATTCTTTTTATTAATAAATCCGTTAAGGTGAAAGCGGGCTTCGGGCTGACATCCAGTTTGTTAAAAAAGCCTCGTTTTGTTAAATTGTCCTCGTTTAAAGAATCACTCGTTCACAGAATTAATGGCGAATTATGAGATCGTTTGATTTCAATTCTTGGACGATCTGCAACTCGTACGGAATGCTAAAGTAAGTCCTGCAGTAGTATTCTTTGTACATTTAAACTATGCAACTATGCATGGCGACGAATTGAATGAACGGTGTGGGCTAATGGCAGCATTTCGAACAGTCTTGATATCGTCTGACGTAAAAACGAACCGCACACTCCCTGCAGATTTCTTTTCATTGCTCAACCTGTTTCCTCAAAATCATTTATCCATTTCTTAAATGCATGTGCTTACAGTACAAACGTACGTAAACTAAAAAGTAGAAAATAAAAAATATATAAAAAAACTTTTTAAAAACCAATCTTATATTAAATGCACTAAAAAGTAGATTATAAAAAGTATGTAAAAAAAAATAAATTAAAAACCATTCTTAAATTAAACGCATTAAAATGTAAAAAAATAATTTGAGAAGTATCTCAGAACGGATTTGACAACAAGCTTTGATGGTTATAAGTAAGATTATGTGAAAATACTTCTAATTCTTAATAATATTCAAGTAAATTTATGTGTAAAAAGAAATTAAACGCAACGATTCATCAGGCCCGGGGAGGACCGCGGGCCGGATGAATCGGATAAAATATCTATTAAAAAATAGATATTTTACATGAAAATAAAAACAATAATTTCTTTTTAATTATTAAAGATCTTTTACTGGTTTAGAATAAAAGTCTAAGATAGTTTATATCATGGTTAAGCAAAGATTTAGAAATCAACTCGTTGACTGCAAAACTTACCCTAGAGCAGACATTGATAGCGACCATGTTTAGAGGACTAATGACCGGTTTAAATCGATTTGATACTGTGCCTATTAATGATTTTTTTGTCTCCGAAATCTCATTTTCATCATTTTTTTAAATGAAATATTTGGATGTTACAAGGAGATGGCACATCGGTTCAAATTCACCTAAGCTTTTCAACGATATAAGTGGTACTTAATTTCATTGGTTCCAGAGTTATAATTAAATAAAATTTTTATTTTTGTAATATTGGGATCCTACAAGGGGAAGGCACGTCGGTACGAATTCAACTTCATTTAATTTTTTTTAAATTTAAATATATTGATTTATTAATAATTAATAACCTCTGATTATAAAAAAATTACAATAAACAATAATTCAATAACAATAAAAAATATCAGAAGTTATTAATGAAATAAAATTTTATGTACTTTCATTTAAAAAAATGTGTATATGTAATTTGATAGGCGTACAAGGATGTCATATGGTGTTCACCAGAATTTTTTTTTATTTTAAATACTTTTTGTAAATAATTCATAGCTAACAAAAATCATTTTTTTTTAGTTATATTATGTTAATGAAAATGAGAAAAAAAATATTGATTTAAAATTATTATTATAAAAATTAAATTATTTATTATTAAGAATTAAAAATTATTACTGATATTCATTAATAAGAGAAATTAGAATTATTTAAAAAAAATAAAATTTAGTAACAAGTATAATAATAATTAAAACTAACTCACTTAACGAATGTTAATTATTTTAAATATACTTTTATATTACACTATGTTTTAACGTTAAGGTGTCATATATTAATATACAAGGCGTGAAGGAAAAAGGTGGGTTTAACAAACTCTTATTTCATCTTTTGAATAAAGAAGAGAAGTTAAGATATTCTTATAAGATCTGTGTTAGAAATCTCTGGTAGATTTCTACCGGAAATACAAATTATCCAACATTTGTAAGTAAAAATTAATTAATTAATTAAAGTACGAGGGTCACTCGCATATAAACTAGACTTTTATATTCAAGGTTTTGCGTGTTTAACAAAAGCGGGAAGGCACTCGAAAGATATTGATGGTGAAAATGCGGGGAAGGGAAGAACACTCCAGCCGCCTCTGTATTCCAGTCTATCTGCCCAGTAGCATCATGTCAATAACCTGTTGCGCAACCAATAACCATGAAGTTTATTACGAACGTGGGCGTCAAACCCTACGAAGTTTTGACAAGACTGGTTATACAGTTTGGTTATACTCGGTTTGACGCCATTACCCGAGTCTAAAACCGGGCGAGCAAATTTAAAGGAAGGAGTAAAGCTTTAAAGAATACGGTAACGATTCACGGACAAAGGTGACAGATGATAACATTTGATCGATCCGTGACCTGGCTGAAGATTGTAGATAAAACTGCTTCGGAAGCTGATATTTATCATGAAGTGCTTGTTTTATTATCACAAAAAGCTTCTCGTATTCTGTGAATTAGTGTTAGGCGGGTTCCTGAAACGATTTCGACGAAAGGACAATAATTTGGAGTTTTTAATAATAGTGAAAAACTATTTTAACGAGCAAGACTGTCGATATCCGTGTTGAAGCGTGGTTTTTTGGCGTTCACGAACTGCCATCGCTTAATCTCTTCCTGCTGGATACAACTGTAGAACTCGAGGATTCGGTCTACCGCTTGAGGATAAACAGTTACTTGAGTATTAGGTGCCTTTAATTTTTTGCATCTTGTCAGATAAACTTGCAAAAACCTACCGAAAGATATTTCAACTGTAAAAAAAGAAGTATTTAAATTTAAATTTCGAGTTGAATCGTTGCTATTCGTAACTCATTGTTATTAGTTTGACCCGAGGTGTAATTAATTTGTTGTCGTTTTCATCTTGAGTAGTGTTGATAAAAAAAATTCAGGTACTAGGTTTAGTAACCCACCGGGTTGGTCTAGTGGTTAACGCGTCTTCCCAAATCAGCTGATTTGGAAGCCGAGAGTTCCAGCGCGTTCAAGTCCTAGTAAAGCCAGTTATTTTTACTCGGATTTGAATACTAGATCGTAGATACCGGTATTCTTTGGTGGTTGGGTTTCAATTAACCACACATCTCATGAATGGTCAAACTGAGAATGTACAAGACTCACTTCATTTATACGCATACATATCATACTCATTCATCCACTGAAGAATTATCTAAACGGTAGTTACCGGAGGTAAACAAGAAAAAAAGAAAGGTAAGCTAATAAAGACCACAGGTAATAAGGAGCAAAGGTAAAATCCGAAGGATTTGGACTTTAAATTTGAATTAAAAATTAAAATTTAGATTTGGTTTAACCGTTTATTTAAATTAAGTCTATCTATAATTGTAAATAAAACATTTATTATAAAAAAAAAAAATAAGTAAATACTTAAGTAAATTCTTAAGTATTATGTAAACGGTAGTTACCGGAGGCTAAACAGGAAAAAAAGGTACTAGGTTTAGTAGAGAACAAAAGTGCTGAAAGTGAAGCGGGAATGTTAATTTTTTTGAAATTTCTGAAGTATATGAGGGTTTTATTTTCGATTTAATAAGTGAACGATCGCAAGATGAAAGATTTAAATGACATTCACATTACTTGATCGATACATATATACATATTTTATACTTGTATACATATATATATCGGAAAATGCAGTGTTTCACCAACGATGTAGAACATCTTCACATCTAATTTAGAAAGGACAATGAACTGCTGCAAATCGTTCCACTCAAGATTTAATAAAAGGTTTATTTTTGTTAGAATTCTTTTAGAATTTCAAACGGATACTTATATCAAATTGAAAACTGTAAACGACTTGTTAGAATTAAGAATCCGGTACTTTTTCGTTTTTTCCCACCCAAAAATTCTTTCCGAAATCAACTCAAATCAATCAAAATTAATAAAGCTGAAAAAAAAAATTTGAGCGAGAAAAAAGGTAAAAATTTTTTTTTCAATTTTTGAAAAATGATTTTTCCATTTTTTTGAAAATTGTAGGAATGTAAAATTATAATTTTACATTTATGATCGTATATTTTAACAATCGGGGGTTGGAGAGTTCCAGCCTCATGAACTCCCCGGAGCAATCGTTATATTTTCTTGATTTTGGACATAAATATAATTTTAAAATCAAAAAAATGAAAAAAGAAATTTTAAATTGAAAAAAGTATTTTTTCCTCATTAAATCAAATTTTGAGCATGTTAAGAACTCATTCAATGTAACTATTTATCTTTATTTATTTTTTAAATATAATTTTTTTTTATGTGGTTGTTTGTTTTCCTGCTCCCCTGGCCCCTTGACTCATTGAGTCAAGGGGAGTGTCCTTGCGATTCTAATGAGCCTCCTCGTTTACCGGCATAGTAGGTGAACTCACCGGTTCCGGATCTTTTCCTTATTCTCATCTTCCCTCTGCCTCTAACCGCTAAGGCCAGGGACCCCGGGCCCGACTATACCGTTCCCGGGCCCAGGCCCAGCAGCCGGATTTCGGTCGTTATGAGTTTCTTTCTTTTCGCTTAAAGTAAACCCCTCCCACTTCTTGTAAACTACTTCCTTTGCTCGTAAAACCTCAGCACGAATCTCTCTACTGTCAGCCATTTCTCTTTACCTCTCAGCATATACAGTATGATTCAAAGAAACGGGAAATTTTGAAAGTTGTGTTGGTAGCCGTGGGCGATTGGTACCACTTGATAAGTGGTCCCAGCCTCTCTAACCTAACCTGCCATTTAGTTGTCATGGATCCTTGGAGTGGTGCGCAACGTGCATTTGCTATCATAGCGTTTTACAAAAACAATGACAGTGTGGAGGGAGCGCGTACAGAATTTCGCCGTCATTTTAATCTGGGACCGTCGTCTCTCAGCATCTTTACAATTGCATAGTTCAAGTGTTCGAAGAATGTTAGTGAAGGACTTGCTATACCATCCGTACAAGTTGCAGATCGTCCAGGAACTGAAACCGAACGATGCAGTTGTGCGAGCACAATTATGTAATGTAATGCTTCAGAAGATAAATGATAACGAAGAGTTTGTTCTCGAACTGTGGATGTCAGACGAAGCTCATTTCTACCTCAGTGGATTTGTCAACAAGCAAAATTTCAGATACTGGGCACAAGAAAATCCTACGCAGCTACACCAGCGACCGTTGCACAGCCAGAAAGCGACCGTGTGGTGTGATATGTTATCTTACGGTATTATAGGCCCTTTTTTTTGAGGATGACAACGGTGTTGCGATTACAGTGACGTCGGCTCGTTACGTAGCCGTGCTTGAATCCTTTGTTGTGGAACAACAAAAGAGATTTCCACCGATACTTAACACAGCCTGATTTCAAAAAGACGGAGCAACGTCACATACTGCACGAATATCGATGGCAGCCGTACGCCGATTGTTTGGACAACGTGTCATTTCACGAAACGGTGACATTAGATGGCCTCCCAGATCGCCTGATCTCTCATGTTGCGATTACCTTTTGTTGGGTCACCTTAAAAGCAAAGTATTCCTCAGTAGACCTGCTACAACGGAAGAAGTGAAGGCAAAGATCCGAGAAGCAATTGCGGAAATTCCAGTTGAGATGTTACGTCAAACCATGAACAATTTAACGAAGAGGCTTCGTGAGTGTTTACGTAGAAGAGGAGGTCACCTGGAAGATGTCATCTTTAAAAAATTAACTAAAATGTATTTATCCTAAAATGGCAATATTTTTACAATTACATGAAATAAAATTCATTTCCTAAAAAAATTTTTCATTAACGTTATTTAATTTTTTAAATTTTCCGTTTCTTTGAATCACTCTGTACTTTCTTGTAGTTTCCGGGGTAATATCTTGTACGTTATATCTTACTTTTAAATCCTCCCAAGGTGCATATTCAAAAAAAGATGTGGCAGGGAGTGTCCTCTTGTTCGCAGTACACACAATTTGGAGGCTACCTTCTTCTAAATCTGTGTAGGTATACACCAAATCCTCCGTGACCGGAGAGGAATTGTTACCACACGTCGCCGTGATTTCTCCCCAGCTACGGTCTTAGCTCAGGAATAAGTTTCTTTGTTCACGCCCCAGTCGTAGCGACGTTCCACTTTTCTTGCCATTCTTGTAGCAAGACATTAAGGGCATCTTCCCTGTTCATGCCCTCATAGATCCGTTTCATTTGGGTAGCCCGTAACTGGATCGTCGGTACCTCGGCCACATGATAATATAATCATATTATAAATATAACTTAACCTACGCTCGCTAACCTTGAATAATTATCACAGTAATGTTTTAGTATCTAAATAATTAATTCAAAAATTATTGCAATTATTAGTTATTTAAATCATCAAAACATTACTGTTAATTAGTCGAGGTTAGAGAGCAAAGCGAGCGTAGGTAAACAAATTTTTTTACCTTTTTTATCGCCTAATAATTGTTTTTTCCAACATAATAATTATTTGTGAGTGATTTTGAGATGATTTGGGCAAGACTTTTTAGGTGACGTAAAACGAATAAGTACCAAAAATACTATAATCGAACGTCGAAATGATATCTTAAAAAAGCAAAAAAACTAATTTCATAAAATGGGCAAATTGCAGTACGTGAAATGTTTTGGGTATTTTAATAAACAGAATTTTTCTTAAGGGTTGACTTAATTAGAGAATCTTAAATTTAAGAAAATCTATATGTTTTTTATTCTTATTAATATAGTATTAAACAGATTTGCGTTTATTTTTAATTAGTATTTTCATATTATTACAATATTAATATTTATTTATTTAATTCAGGTAGAATAGTGCGTAGTTTGTTATAAAATGTCCTAATCTAGTGCGTTGTTCGTGTAACTATTTTACAGCCAGATACTTGGTTCTTGGGGTCACCGGTTTTTTCACATTTTCATTCGGAAGGTTATTGATTGCTTTTAATCCCGGTCAGGTTATTAATTTTTCACACAGCATAAATATATATATATATATATATATATATACACGTAAAAATCTTATCTGATGCTTCCCGTGATTATTTATTATTTTATAACAAAAAAAAAATACAGCAATATAACAAGAACTCTCAGAAATAACTTATTATTGCGTGTTGTTCCTGCTGTCTGGTAAAAATGAAAGTTTTACTATAAAAATTAGTACACCTAATTAAATAAACGAACACTAATTTGCATATGTTTTTAATTTTGTTAAAAATTTTGAATTATATTCCAACGATCACCTTTATGTTTCATGTTAATAAATAGCATTTTTTATTAATTTAAAACACTGCAGAATTTAAAAAAAAAACGTAAATAAAATAAATTAACTTCCAAAATTATTATTTTTACCGTATTAAGCATCACTTGACGTTAAACTGCTTAACGAAAGAGAGACAGAGAGACTGAGAGAGAGAGAAAAAAGTAAGCGGAAGTTACGCTTAGGTACGCATTCATTAAAACTTATCCGCTCACTTTTAAAGTACATATTCCCTAAGATAAGAGATTTTATATGCATGCGTTTGTGTGTTTGTTTTAAGAAAATAGGAAAGAGAGAGAGTTAAATATAAATCCAGATAAAGCATGTACTGTTAATTGAATAATCCTTAAACAACTTAGCTTTGACTAATTAAACAAAATGAACGCCGAGTGAAAGCTAGATACAGTACTGCTGCTTATTTAACAGTACTGTTCCGCGATAATTACATAAGGTTTATATAAATGCGTAAGCTTACACTATTACCAAAACAAATTTCTACTGTCTTTAACTTCTGACTCAAATTAAAACAACAGTGACGTAATAATTATTCAGAAGTTAGCGTAAATAGGAAAAGGAAAGATATAAAAAGAAAAGTTGTCGGGTGTGTATGTACGTTCGCTTAAAATGAAAGGATTGTAAAAGCCACAAGAATAATTTTTTTGTTAATGTATTTATTAACCTTTGAAAATAAATTTAAGCGTAAATTTATTTAGATCACTTCGTTATTAAGTAAAATTAAAAGGCAAATGAGAGAGCGCGTTGTATTTTATAAATTAATCTTTTCCAGTGGTATTATTTTGATTCGGTAAGTTTTACTTCTTTGTACGATGTAAAGGAAGTATTGTGATCGCGAAAAATTTCAACGGAAATATACATTTTGACCATTCCTGAATCCATTTTGACTAGTTTCGGCGTGACGTCTGTACGTACGTATGTATCTCTCATAACTCAAAAACGATTAGTCGTACGATTTTGAAATTTTGGATTTAGGACTGTTGTAACATCTAGTTGTTCACCTCCACTTTTGATTGAATCAACTGGAACAAAAGTGTCCAAAAAAACCCAAAATACAAAACATTTGGATTTTTTACTTTTTCTTAAATGTATTTATAAGTACTCATTGAGTGGTTTTCAACGATATATCATAAGTGGTACTTATTTTCATCGGTTACGGAATTATAGCCAAATACTGAAATATTTGGATCTTACAAGGGGAAGACACATCAGTTCGAACCCGACTTCATTTCCAACTGTTTTTTATAATTTATATATATTGATTTATTAATAATTATTAACCTGTGAATGTAAAAAACAAATTACAATAAATAATAATTTAATAATTTTTTTTTTTGTTTGTCTTCAGTCATTTGACTGGTTTGATGCAGCTCTCCAAGATTCCCTATCTAGTGCTAGTCGTTTCATTTCAGTATACCCTCTACATCCTACATCCCTAACAATTTGGTTTACATATTCCAAACGTGGCCTGCCTACACAATTTTTCCCTTCTAGCTGTCCTTGCAATATTAAAGCGACTATTCCAGGATGCCTTAGTATGTGGCCAATTTAATAATAACAATTAATATAATATGAAAAAAATATCAGAAGTTATTAATGAAATAAAAATTTTATCTACTTTTCAGTTTAAAAAATGTGTATATATAATTTAACAAGCGTACAAGAAATTTTTGTGGTGTCCACATCAGACTTTTTATCATGAAGAACGACAAGAAGGAAAAAAAATATCGAAGTGAAAAAAAGGGAAATCTAATCGATGAAATATTAGTTAGATCTTTAACTCTAAAAGAACTGAAAATTAAGAAAATTCTAGGAATGAGACAACATCGTGCTAAACTAATTAAAAAGGAACTTTTGGAAGGTAAATTACATAATTTTCTGAATAAATTTGGGACTATGTATATTTATGGACGAATTACGGTATTATCAGACAAACAGAATAAATCTGAACAGTATTGTACAGTTTGTTTACACACGCCTCTAAAATACTTTCTAAATTATTCATAAAATAATCAAAATGAAAATAAAAGAGATGTTCACAAAAGAACGATTTGGGTTTAGAAGGGGGGAAAAAGGACAAAAGAAGGAATACCGGTCTTAAGACAAATGATTAAAAGAAAGTTGGAGAAAGAGTAAAACATCTTTATTAGATTTGTGAATGTAAAGAACAAATTCGATAACTTTTCGTGATGTAAGTACCGGAATTAACTTCAGAGAAATAAGAATAATTTGGCAGCTATTTAAAAATGAGTTAACGCCAATAAAAATCAGAGGAAAGCAATGTTAAAATGCAGGGTTATTTAAATGAGGAACTTAATATTTTATTTAAAGAAGGACTTTTAATTTTTAAAGGTCCTTCGGAGTGCTGCACACAGCTCCGTACGGTTCACACAGCTCCTGGTGGTTCACTCGGCTCCATCCACGCTAAAAGCAAAGCTTTACTTTACACTGGCTCCTACTACAATAGGTAGTCTAGTATCAGCCATCAGAAACTCAACATGTATTTAACAGTCATATATAATTAATTTATAACAACGTTACATTCATGAAACGTAAGTTTGAATATTATAATAAAAATAATTTTGAATATAATCAAAACAGATTTTTATTTATTTCAATGAACCAGAGAATAACATAATTTTTTTGGTTTTACCTCCGCAGTCAAGCAATTCATTATGCAGAGGATGAGATGAATGATTTGTAGCGTGTGTGAAAAACGCCATGCCTGACCCGGATTCGAATCCGGGACCTCCGGGTAAAAGGCCGAGACGCTACCACCCACGCTACGGAGGCCGGCAAATAATAATATAATACTTAGAATAATTTAAACCGATTAAACCAAGGCGAAAAATTATTCGACAGACAGGAAGAAACAAAAGAAGTTAGACAGGGTTGAAGTGTTTACTCTTCATTATCATTAACGAAATTAATAAAGGTTTAATAATTTTAGGAGAATTAATGAATATGCTGCGACCCTAGAATTGGTGTCTTTACTGAAACGAAACAGAAGTAAGAAAATATGTTTGACGCAATGGAAGAAGTTCTTTGCGAAGAATTTATTTTGAAGATAAATGAAAATAAAATTAAAGTTATTACCTGTATAAAGGAGGCCGATGTAACGGAAAGGTACTGTGAAAAGAGTTCTCCTCCTTCTGTCAGGGTCCAGATATGTCCGCCCTTTGCTTCAACTGTGAACAAGAGGGGCATAAACGGGGCCAGTGCACCAACCCGAGGAGGTGTGTCATTTGTGGGACGGAGGTCCACAAGATTGAAGAATGCTCTGAACGTTGAAAACATACTTACCAAAATGCTATTGCGCAGACGACGTTTCGAGAAGATAGCCGGGTATATTTCCGGCATTTTGCAATGCGAGGAGGGGGTGACCAGGGGGTAAAAGGCAGCCCCTTATGGAGTCGCCGTTCGTCTGGGCTTGCTTGGATGGTCAGTGGCGGTGAAATGGGTGGGGGGGCTCTAGATCCCCTGTTCTTCCGAGATCTCGGTAGATCGCTGTGATCGGTGGGGATTACTGGGAAATAAAAGAGCTGAACCGGTTGGGGAAGCCGGTCATGGTATACCCCACTAGAGTGGACATAGAAAAGACCCGAACAGGTAGGGGGAAGCCAGAAATAATGTACTCCCGTTAGAGCGAGCAAAAATTAAAAGAGATCCAACCGGCGACCCTCGTTTGAGTTTCAAGGACATGTCCCTGCGCTGAGCCATGCTTAATTGTTGATCCAGTGTACCGGTGTGGGGGAAAAAAAGAAAAAAAAAGAGTTCAGAAAAATTGAAAGAGTTAATCTATTAGCTAGTAAAACGATGAAAGATGCTCGACAGATATTTGTATGTAGTTTTACTCAGGCAAAATTTACATTAAATTGTATTGACCGCTAAAGAAATCAATTTGGCAGCAAGGGTTCGTCAAGATTTGTATATGAAGTGTAGCGGGTACGGCTCTATGACTGGAACGACAGGAACAAAAGAGTAAAGGAGATTTGAGATGTGGTGCTGCCAGAAAATTTTGAAAAAAACTCGGGTCAACAGGGTCAGCAACAAGGAGGTTCTTACCAGAATATTAGAGGAAAGGAGCTTTGAAAAAACATCAGAAAACGAAGGAATGAACTAATTGGCCTTATTTAGCCTATTTAGCGCATACTATGCGCTTTAAAAACTATAATAGACGACTAAATTGACGGGAAGCAACGAAGAGGAAGACCAAAGAGGAAATCGCAAATTCTATTGATGTGGAAAACTGCTACAAACCGATCTTTGGGTTGATGACCGAAGAAAAACCTTCCTTCCATTATCCTGTTTAGCCTGCGGGAATCACCGTCAGGTTTTACTTCAGAGGATGAATGAGAGAATGATATGAGATGAAATGAGAATGATATGAGTGTAAGTGAAGTGTATTCTTGTACAGTCTCAGGTCGACCGTTTCTGAAATGTATGGTTAATTGAAACTCGACCACCAAAGAACATCGATATCCACAATCTAGTATTCAAATTCGTATAAAAGTAACTTCCTTTACTAAGATTTTAATGTTGGAACATTGGACTACGAAGTCAGCTGATTTGCGAAGACGCGTTCACCACTAAACCAACCCCTTGGGTTAACCAAAAAAGAACCTTTTTTTTCTAGTTTAATCTCCGGGACCGTCGTTAGGTATTGTTTCAGAGAATGAGATGGATGATTTGTAGCGTGTGAAAATGCAATGTCTGAACGAGATTCGAACCCGGGACATTCGGATGAAAGGCCGAGACGCTACCACTCGCGCTACGGAGGCCGGCGACCGAACAAGAAACTGTGCAACATTAATCATACGTTTCTTACCAACGAAGTTTAGAAAATTAATTTAATTTTATCGGTATTTAATTTATTAAAATCGAGTAATCTGTTTTATAATTATTTGTTACGTATACAAAATTTTATGGTAACACGATTTTCAAAAGTAGGCTAGCGAAATAATGTTTCGTAGCGAGTGCTACCTGTTTTTTTTCAAATTACATTTGTAAATAAATACTAAAAGATTTTTAATTTTGTTGTAACAAAACAAAAACCGATTAACTTTCAGTTTGTGTTCATCTGGATGTCGATTTACTCGCAAATCTCTTTATGGGATTACGCATGAAAAGTTTTAATGAAATTTGATCAATAAAGCTTTTTTTGTTGGATATAGAACTGTTAAAAGTCAATGTATGCATTGACGTTTAACACGTTCACTTAAATTATTAAGTGTTTCTTCACTTAAATTATTTAGGAATTAGCCGTAACTTAAATTAATGAAATATATTTTTATTATATTTACTCATGTCGGATGCAATTAAAAAAAAAAAAAAAAATTAAAAAAAATGTACGAAAATTAAGTGCACTTCCTTTGTTCTTGTAAAACAATATTTTTTTATCATTTACACCATAAAAAAAAAGTTTACCTAAGGATTTCCAGCGATGAAAATTAATGGAGTAAAATTTTCCCGAGATAAATTTTTTTTTAATTTTCAAATGGGGAATTATTTTCTATCTTGCAGGAAACGTTTTTATGTGATTTACACGATGTGGATGATTTATAATGACAAAAAATTTGAGGAGATAAGAATTAAAGCCATGAAATCCAATCCCAAAAAAATTAGTATACATAAAAGTATAATAAGACTTATACAGAATGTCCCATATAAAACGCAACCCATCAAACTCATCCATGAAATTTCAAAAGTCAAGCTTACTCCCTTACTCGTTACTGAAATGGACTCGTCCAACATCTGAACATCGCGGCGACGCAGTAGAACACTACCGATAGTAACAACAATGCAATCATAAGGTTCAGTGTACTGCTAGAGACAAGATGGTGTTTTCGCTAGATGAACGTGTTTTCATTGTCGAGTCGTACTTCAGTACGAAATCAGAGGTTGCAGTGCAAGATTTGTTTCACCATAAGTACTCAGATAAACCAGCTCCTAACAAAACATCAGTATTAAGGTTAGTCGCAAAATTTAGAGATCTGCGTCAGTGTTGAATACAGATACAGTCACTGAAATCAAAGACCGATTAGTCGCCTCGACAAATAAATCGATCAGACGCTTGTCTGCTGAAATTAATTTGTCTAAATAGACTGTTCATCGGGCGACCAAACGATTACAATTACGACCTTATAGCATTCAAACGGTTCATCGACTTCTTGAGCCCGACAAACAAAAATGGCTACAATATTGTCAACGGTTCCGTCGATTTCTATGTGAAGGAATTAACGTTACGGATTCGTTATTTTTCACAGATGAAGCGTAAACAGCCAAAACAGTAGAATTTGGAGCGCTGAAAATCCCCACGTTTATCACGAAAAACAATTACACCCGCAGAAGTCGGGCGTGTGGTGTGCGATATCGCAGAAGAAAATAATCGGTCCTATTTTTTTCGAGTACACCATTAACGCAGAACGATATCAGGATATTTTATTTCAGTTCGTCGCACCCTTGGAAGAGGAAGACAGACAACATGACGGTGCGACATCGCACTACGCAGGTTCAACTTCTGATTTTGTCGAGGAATTCTTTGGTAATCGTGTTATCGGTCGAGGCTTGTGGCCACCAAGATCTCCAGATTTGACTGCGGCGGATTTTTTTTCTTCGGGGTTACCTCAAAGAAAAAACCTACAACAACAAACAACACACACTAGAACGATTGAAAGTCAATATTGAACAAGCTGTATTAAATATCCAGCCACAAACTTTGAAAAAAGTTGCAAGAAACGCTGTAAAAAGAATTGAAGCTTGTATTCAAGAAGATGGCGGCCACTTCCAACATTTACTCTAAATGTAAGGTAATGGATGGTAATAATAAAAATTACATTTGCATTTACACATGCCTTTTTATTATTTCAATACCTACCAATATAAGGTTGGGTTGCGTTTTATATGGGACACCCTGTAGTTGCACAAGGATCCCAAACAAAACATGGACGTTGACAAGAGAAATGGAATCCAGATTAAAGCCTTGCAAAACATAGTATTACGAAAGATCTATAAACTTGTTAGGGATGGTGATCGTTGAAGAAGCAGGAAAAACGAAAAACTTAATATCAGCTTTACCGAGAACCAGAACGAATCATCACTCATGATGAAAAATGGATCGTCTACAATAACATCGAACGAAAACGATCACGGTCTGAGCGTGATGAACCTGCACAAGCTGAACCGCATCAAAAAACATCATCAATTCGGTGGGATTACAAAGGTGTTGTGTTTTTTGACCCCATCCAAGAAACCAAACAATCAATTCAGATGTTTAAATTCCACAAAACTAATGAAACTGGAAAATACAATCAAAGAAAAACGAATCAGAACTGGCAAATCACATCAAATCCACCAAGAAGATGTAAGTAAAACCTCACACACTTTTGGTAACTCGTAGAAAATTATTGGAGCTCGGTCGGCAATTGTTATCTCAACTTCCATATAGTCCTGATCTTGAACAATCAAATTATAATTTATTTCAGAGTTAGTAAAACTTTTCGAGCGGTAAAATTTTCACTAATGATGACCTGAAATTGCAATTAGTTCAGTTTTAATTCCTTGAATTCCTAAAATACACTTAACCTTATTGAATAAATGAGATAATAGAAGAAAAAAAACGCAATGTTTAACGCATCGTTGTAACGATGAATGCAGCGTTTAACGCAACGTTGAACATAATAGACTATTCATTTGAATTTTTTTTCCTATATATTCATATATAGACATGTACATGAAGCAGAAACAAATGGTTGAAATTGATAAACTGAATAAAGATTTTAAACGTAAACACGCGGCTTTTATGATGGGTTTAGCCGAAGAGGAAGCTTTATTTGCTGAACGTTCCAAACCGATAATAGATCCTATAAAAGAAATTAAAGAAAAAATAGATAAACCACCTCCTCTGCCTCCAACCGATGGAGAAATTGATATAGATAGAGTAGGACGTGAACTGGGCGATAGATATTCAGCTCATTTAGAAATACATTAGGATAGGTGTGAACAAAGTGTATTGGAATAACACGATGAAGAAGGAGACATAACCTCTTCAACATTCGTATCTGAAGAAACAACATTACCACTACCCTCTGAACAAACTCAAGATGAAGAACCCAGAATATATACAAAATATACACCTATATTAGAAGACACTCAGTTTTCCGATATAATTAGAAGCGAAACAAGAAAACCGTACTTAGAAATGTTAAAAACAGCTCCAAAGGTATCTCTAGATCATTTGTATGGTGTAAAGTATGATAAAAATAGAGATACGTGCATTTTGGGCGATATTAAAATTGAATTTATAGATGATATATTCGATGACAAACCATCTATAACTACTATAGCCATTTAATATTAAAAAAACCTTTTTTTTGTTAGTTCAGGACATCTTTGAACGCCGTTTACATAGTTTAGTTTCTTCTTTTCCCATAATTTCCTCATATCTCTACTTGTTTTTAACTTCTTTGTACGAAGTAAAGGAAGTATTGTTTTCGCGAAAAATTTCGGTTTTCAGATTGTAACAGTCAATCTTCACCATTTTCACCATCTCTGAATACATTTTGACTAGTTTCGGCGTGACGCCTGTAGGTACGTATCTCTCAAAAACTCAAAAACGATTAGGTGTAGGATATTGGAATTTTGGATTTAGGACTTTTGTAACATTTAGTTGTTCACCTCCCTTTTTGATTGCAATCGACTGGAACAAAAGTGTCCAAAAAAAAGCAAAATCTAAAAAAAATGAATTTTTGACTTTTTCTTAACTACAGTAATATGCTCTTAGAGAGCTTTTCAACGATATATCATAAGTTGTACTTATTTTCATTGGTTCCAAAGTTATAGCAAGTAAAATTTTAATTAATGAAATATTTGAATCCTGTAAAGGTAAGGGGCACATCGGTTCAAATCCGACTTCTTTTCCTTTTTTGAACTTTTTTTTAATTTAAATATATTGATTTATTAATAATATTAATCTGAGATTTTAAAAAAATTACAATAAATAATAATTAAATAATAACAATAACAAAATATATGAAAATAATTCAGAAGTTAACGAAATAAAATTTTATGTACTTTTTATTTAAAAAAAAAAAAAATGTGTATGTATAATTTAATAGGCGTACAAGAAAGTCATGTGGTGCCACATCAGATTTTTTACTGATACGAACCAGAAGTTCTATTAGCGCCGAATCATGAAGAAGCCAGAAAGATGGAAAAGGATTATCGGATGAAATGGGAAGTATATAGATAATGAAAGTTCATTCTTTATATAAAAAAAAATTGAGGTTTATTTCACACTACAAAACCGAAATTACTTTCTTGATAACCCATAAAATTAAAAAGGTCTTTAAAAAATATTAATTCTACGGTAATGAAATACAAAAAAAGAAAGTTAATTAGGAAATAAAACAAATCAGTATAACAGATGTTTTAGAATTTTCATATTTCAGTAATAAAATTATAAAGAATGTTCGTTAAAACTAATGAAGGTAGGATAAGAATACTTCTACTAGTCAGGAGAACTTTTGATTTAAACAAAATTCTATTTATATCAAATAAACAATTAAGGAATTAGATATAAATTTTTAAAAATATTATAAATTTTATAACAGCGTTTGTAAATAGTAGAGAAGCTACAACATATTAAATAAAGAGCCATTAAAAATTTGATGATAAAGGAAAATGTTGAAAATTATTTGCGTTATTAAAGTATGAAATGAAGAGGTTTTAAAAGTAAATTGGAGAAGGGAATGTTTATAACAGAATCTTCTGAAAAGAAGGGTAACAATGCTGAGCTGTAAATTTGGCTCTTAAAATTCAAAGAAAAATAGTAATCCAAGGTTAATGAAATTGTCCCGGTAAAAACAAAAGCTAAATTAAACGAAACAACTAATTAAGGTTATTAAATTACATAAGTCACGATGAGGATGAAAGATTAGCAAGAATTGTAAAATAGTGAAGTATGTTGTAAAAAGAATGATGTTTTAATGGAAACAAAGCTTTTTATTAAAATACGAAGTAAATTATAACGGTGTTGAAATTCTTCGAATTTTACATCAAATACTTTGCCGAATCATTGAAGCAAAATAACTCTGCTATTATATTCACGTTAAATCACGAGTTAAAATGTTAATTTAATAAAGTAGAAGTTTAACTTAATTAACACTTTAACATTAATGACGAAAAGTGTATTAGTGATACACAAATTTAATAAAATGAGTTATACGACGCTATTTCAATTTTACTTATATATTTATAAACAAAACAGAATTAAATTGTGTATGTTCGTTTTCTATAAATATTTACTAAAAATTCAAGAACCTCTGAACTTATCTGAAGACATTAATATAAAAATATTTTTTATTTTTTTCCAGTTACTCACCTTTCGGATACGTTAAATCATTTACATCATAAACGTTCTGGGGGCGTATTTTCTTTTCTGGAATAAAATTTCATATATATTTTACAAGTTTTTTTTTAATCGAAAACGATTAGCCGTAGAATTTTATCCGTTGAAATTTTGGATTTAGAACTGTTGTAACATCTACTTGTGCATCTCCCCTTTTGATTGCAATCGACTGGACCAAAAGTATCCAAAAAAAGCTCAAAATTAAAAAGAATTGGATTTTGGACGTTTTCCTAACTTCACTCATCAGCTATCATTAAGAGCTTTTTAACGATATTCATAGGTGGTACTTATATTCAATGGTTCCCGAGTTATAACGAAATAAAATTTTAATTAATGAAATATTTGGATCATTCGAATCAGACTTTATTTCCTTTTTTTTTTTTAATTTAAATATATTCAGTTAATAATAATAATTAACCTCTGATTGTAAAAAAATGTGTATATGTAATTTAATAGGTGTACAAGAAAGTCATGAGGTGTCCACATCAAATTTTTTTCTTACGAAAACAATAAATTGTACAATATTAATTTACAATTCATTTTCTTTCATTTTCTTCTTATGACCCCCGAAATGTTTACCGCAGTTAAAAGTCTCACCGATCTCAGTACTCTATATAAATCATAAAAAAACGTATATAAATAACTTCTAAATATCTTTTACAAATTTAATTTCGTTGTATATATCGAGAGATATCGTCTATATCGACTATCATTATCTAGATCGATCGTTGTGCATGTCAATATTGACTTTCTTAGACAGTTAAGTTATTAAATATTAAACGGAACTAATAACATATAAATACCCCCGGGAATAATAATAAATCTTGAAATTTTCAAGGAAATCGGTTGAGTATTTTTTTGAGTTGTTAGGGCACACACAAAACGAAGATTGTCTTTTATTTATTCGTAGATAAATAAAAATATATTTACTCTGTTCGATGTATAACACATTAACATAAATTAACGGGTACAATTACCTAAACGATAAAAAAATACATGTAATTAACGCCTGTATTATAGGTGAATTAATATTAAGAAAAATACATTAAATCTATCGGCCTCCCTGGCGCGAGTGGTAGCGTCTCAGCCTTTCATCCGGGTTCGAATCCCGGTCAGGGATGGTATTTGCATACATGCTACAAATCATTCATCTCATCCTCTGAAGCAATAACTAATGGTGGTCCCGGAGGTTGAACAAAAAAAAAAAAAAGTACAGGAAGATATTATTTTAATATATATTTATGGACTCGTTGAACGGGATGTAGAAAATTCAGAGTTTTCTTTAAAAATAAGTATTATTTAAACATTCATCGGCAGAGCAGTATTATTTTATTAACAAGATTATCTTTTAAATAAATTAATAGGAACATCATTAAAAAAATTCGGGAATGTTTGGCACCAGAGGCAAAATAAGGCCATTTTTTTTAAGTCGAACTATTTTGTTAATTTATATGAAAACAGTTCCGATGTCTGGTTTATCGTGTAACAGACCAGCAAAAAATTAGCTTTGCAGGACAACAGAAATACTATCGTTATCATTAATCTGAATTTTTTCTACGCGATCGGCATTGTTACGTGAACCTTTCTTTCTTTTTCCTGTTTAGCCTCTGGTAATTACCTTTCAGGTAATACTTCAAAGGATGATATGTGTGAGTGTAAATGAAGTGAAGTCTTGTACATTCTCAGTTCGACCATACCTGAGATATGTAGTTAATTGAAACCCAACCACCAAAGAACACCGGTATCCACGATCTAGTATTCAAGTCCGTGTAAAAATAGCTGACTTTACTAGGACTTGAAAGCTGGAACTCTCGACTTCCAAATCAGCTGATTTGGGAAGACGCGTTCACCACTAGACCAACCCGGTGGGTGTATTGTGACGTGAACCTGAGAAGAACAATGCAACCGTTTTATCCATATTTAAAGTTAGATGGTTACAAATCCACTACTGAACACTTTTTTTGAATTACTGACGTAGAATGTTCAATATTTACTTCCTTTTACGAAGTAAAGAAAGTGTTGTGATCGCGAAAAATTTCGGTTTTCAGATTTCAACGGAAATATCCATTTAGACCATCCCTGAATCCATTTTGACTAGTTTCGATGTGACGTTTGTACGTACGTATGTATCTCGCATAACTGAAAAACGATTTGCCGTAGGATGTTGAAATTTTGGATTAAGGATTGTTGTAACATCTTGTAACTACTTGTGTACCTCCTCTTTTGATTGTAATCGACTGAACCAGAAGAGTCTAAAAAAGCCCAAAAAACATTTGGATTTTGGACATTTTCTTAGCTGCAGTAATAAGCTCTCATTGAGAGCTTTTCATATGTGGACTTATTTTCATTGGTTCGAGAGTTATACCCAAGTAAAATTTTAATTAATGAAATATTTAGATTTTACAAGGCACATCGGTTCGAATCAGACTTCATCCACTTTTCTTTCAACTATTTTTTTAATTTTAAATATGATTTATTAATAATTATTAACCTGGGCTCGTAAAAAAAAATTACAATAAATTATAATTCAATAATAACAATAAAAAAAAAAAATGAAGTAAATTCAGAAATTATTAGAGAAATACCTGGTGTGTCAGAAAAGTAATGAGACTGACTTTTTACTTACCAAACTTTATATTTATTTCAAACAACAATATTATCCCCTTCAAAGTAGTTTCCTTGCGCAGCGGCGGAGTCGTTGTTCCCACTCCTGGTAGCAGCGCTGGAAGGCTTTAACTGGTAGGAGTTTTAGCTGGTCGGTCACAGTCTTTTGAATGTTCTCCAGAGTTCCAAAATGACGTCCTTTTAAGATATGTTTCAATTTCCGGAAAAGGAAAAAGTCACAAGGACTCGAATAGGGGAGGAGGATGAGGAACCGTAGGAATGCATTTTGAGGTCAAAAATTCCCTGATGGAAATGGCGGTGAGACACCGGGCATTGTCATGATGAAGCATCTACTTGTCTGCAATGTCTGATCTCACGCGAATCACTCTTTTCCTGAGCCTTTCAAGGACACGTTTGTAAAACACTTGGTTGACCGTTTGTCCTGGAGGAATAAATTCTTTATGCACGGGGTATCGTGCATAAAGAATTTATTCCGTCATATACTGTCAAAAAAGCAAATCGGGCATGATGGTCATTCGACTTCTTTTCGGTCGAGGAGATGACGGAGTGTGACACTCTTTGCTTTGCCTCTTTGTTTCCGGATCGTAATCAAAATCCAGGATTCATCACCTGTGATCACACGATTGAAGAATTCTTGGTCATTGTCAATCCTCTCAAGATCAACGCACACGTTTCTTCGATTGTCCTTCTGTTCCGTTGTGAGATTTTTCTGCATGAATTCCGCACAAACCTTTTGCATGTCCAAATCGTTTGTCAAAATTTGATCTACGGTGAAACTGTTTAAATTTAACCGTTCACTCATCATCCTTATTGTTAAACGACGGTCTGATCTCACAAGAACCGTCACATTCTCAACGATTTCGTCAGATTTTGAAGTTGAAGGTCTCCCTGAGGGAGGTTGATCTTCAACGTGTTCTCGGCCTTCCAAAAATGATTTGTGCCGGCGAAAAACTTGTGCTCTTGTTAGGCAATGTTCCCCATAGGCCTGTTTCAACTTTTCAAAGGTCACACTCGCGGATTCCCGATGTTAAACACAAAAGTTGATTGCTCAACGTTGCTCTAAATTCCGATGCTCAATTTCGTAACATACAACCAAAACACAACTTCACTGATGGCGCTGTCAAAAATAATATGTTGGCTGAACGGAGTTGAAACTCGTACTGAGCATGTGGAAGGGATGAACAAACCGGTCTAGCACAGACCGGTAGCCACATGGTGTTTCCAGATCGCTCGCAGTGTTACCAATCTCATTACTTTTCTCACACACCTATGTACTTTCAAAAATATGTATATGTAATTTAACAGGCGTAAAAGGAAGTCATGTGGTGTCTCATCAGATATTTTAAAATAATTATTTTCAGATATAGTTATAGCTGTGTCATTTGCAAAGAGGGTAGCAATGAAGGATTTAAGATTTTGTGGTAGGTAATTAATAAACATTAAAATCAAGGGAACGAGTACATTTTTTCTTGTACATTGCAAACGATTGTTGATGTAAATTAATCTAAATAACTCCGTCATTAAATGTTGCAAGATTAAACAAAGAACTTTTCGTATTTTACAACCTTGGTTTTTTCTTTAATTAATGTTTTTAATCGCTGACTAAAACAAGTTACATGAGAAATCGCTCTATAATTTCAATAAATAATGTTTAGAAAATAAACTGGATTTTATTTTTTTAATTTAATTTTCATAACCGAAAAATTATTCTCGAGATTCAGTTATTTAATAAAATTTTTATTATGTCATGATTTTGATAAGTAAACGAGTAATATATATATTTGGTTGTTGTGAGCTCTATCTGTGAATTTTATATACAACTAATGTACGTAAATAAATAATTGCTAAGATGCATTTTACTCTCATGTAATATTTTCATTTCACATAAAAACCACAGCTAAAGGGTTTTCATTTGAATAGCTTTGTTTATTTAAATTTCATGCACGAACGGTATAAAAAAGGATTACAAAAACAACTAAATACAACAAAGAATATTTAAAAATGTTACGTATTTCATAGTTTTTCTAATGACAATTAACTTGTCTACGATAGGAATTAAAACGACTAAATTCAGTCAAAGATTAGACAAAATGATTTTTTAAAATTTAAAATTCAGTAAAAATTAAATGAAATGTACTTTTATTTAATACTGGATGGGATTTTATAACGTAAATACGTTTTATAAATTGTTACTAGTATTTAGGGGTTCTTGTACGACATTTCGATGAAATAAAAATCATGATGAAATTTAATCTCAAATCTAGACACGAACATTAAATATTAGCAAAATAAATTGTATGACGTTTTAAAGATGAAAGATGTAAAATTTGTATGAAACCGGTTTCATACCATCCACTTCTTCTACGTGCTTTGCAAGTTGCACATAGATTTCACCATACAGCCGCTTTTAAACAAGTTTTGTGAGCGATTGCGATGTCCGATCGCAATAGACTCAGCAACAAACAACAGGAATACTCTGAAATATTATAAAAATAATAATTAGTGAAAATAAAATACTTTTCTGAGATTTGTATAACGTTTTGTAAAAAAATCTTTTGGTTTTTCAAAATATCGCGATAAAAATAAAATAAAAACAATCAGAAATCAAGGTAACCGTACAGCATTACAACAATACGACTGAGGATTTAACAGTTATTTAATGATTAAATGACTTGGAGCGTTGAGACAGTGAAAGAAACTTCGCGCCGTCAAGCAGCCGAGCTCGAGCACTGAGTCAGAGTAGAATAATATATAGTGGCGGTTCGCGTATAGGTACTGTGGAAATGCAGCACCCCAATTTCCACTTAATATTATCGATAACATTTAATATATTGAGAACTTCTTTAATTCGTACTTTATACTTGCACAATATATAATCCTTAAGCCTAATGTCAGTAGCCATTTCGAAGCATCAATTTAATGACTTGGAGCGTTGAGACAGAAAGTTTGCGCCGTCAAGCAGCCGAGCACGAGCACTGAGTCAGAGTAGAATAATATATAGTGGCGGTTCGCGTACAGGTACTGTGGAAATGCAGCACCCCAATTTCCACTTAATATTATCGATAACATTTAATATAATGAGAACTTGTTTAATTCGTTCTTTATACTTGTACAATATATAATCCTTAAGCTTAATGTCAGTAGCCATCCCGAATTTTATGAAAAGATACAAAAATCTTTGTATGGAACTGTGCGTTTCACAGTAGCGTGCTGTTTGGCTGTTATGCGCATGCGCACACAGGAAGTTGAACGCAAGGCTGCGAGGGAGAGAGAGAACTGTCGCTCTCGCAGTGCCGACCCTAGCGTGCTGGTAGAAAGTAGTTTTTTTTTTACTCCGCGTGTGTACGAAACGTTCCTTCTTCGTTCCCTTTTCTAGTTCAGTCGCTGGAAGGAATATGAAAACGGTTTAGTTGTTTTTTCAGTAGTGATCGATAGATGGCGCAAAGCAAGGCCTCTTTGATTGCCAAATCTCTCCAAAAACACGCTGGAAGGGCGAAAGAGAAGGTAATTAATAAAAAATAATTATGTATTTGTTTCTGTGTACATAGAAATTAAGCACCGTTGGGCTATAGAGTTTTTAAGCGGGCATTTTATTAAGTTATTACCTAATAATACTAAAAAATATCTGTATTGATATTTTATTATTTATTCGGTTAAACCGTATACCATATTCTTGAATGTGATGCAAGTGTAAAATTAAATTATTATCCTGCTTCTAGCTATTCTATTCGATTAATTTTTTCGGTTTTTTTATTATACAGAAAACTTTAACGAGAACAAAATTTTCTGGAGCAGTATTCCTACTAATTTTAGGTACTAGCTGCCACTGATTTTTTCGTAGGAAAATTTAATTTCCAATTTCCCTGAATTAAAATGATCTTGAAAAGGTCCAGGAAAACATTTTGTGAAACAGCACCTCCACTAATTTTAGTAACGAGCCACCACTGACAATATATTCAAAATTATTATCGATAAAATACAACTCATAGAATTAACCCAACTATAAAGAAAAGTATACATGATCCGGACGAAACCCGGTAATCTATAAAATGCCTCGCTTTTGGCAAAGGCTTACGTAAAGTTTTCCGGCTTTGCCCTTGACAGTTCTTTATTTCAAATACACAGTTTAGTTTTTAAATATTAATGACTTTATTATTAATTTTACTTAAAATGGATCAAATAAATTATGAAATGCAATTGGAAAACATTTTTAAGATAAAAAACTTAGTAAACCATTTTAAAAATCAGTTTTTACAGACTGTTCCTTGAGGTTCTGGAGATATTTCAATAGTTTGTACCGAATGTAGAAAGTACCTCACTTTTTAAAAAAAATTAGGGTTCAAATACAGAGATAGAAGAACAATTGCTAATTGGTTGCTGTTTGGTTCCATGTACAGGAACCAAACAGCAACAGTAACAATTGAAGAACATAAGAAAGAAGCCGTAATAAGAAAGGGAGTCCGACAAGGATGATCCCTATCTCCGTTACTTTTTAATCTTTACATGGAACTAGCAGTTAATGATGTTAAAGAACAATTTAGATTCGGAGTAACAGTACAAGGTGAAAAGATAAAGTAGCTACGATTTGCTGACGATATAGTAATTCTAGCCGATAGTAAAAAGAATTTAGAAGAAACAATGAACGGCTTAGATGAAGTCCTACGCAAGAACTATCGCATGAAAATAAACAAGAACAAAGCAAAAGCAATGAAATGTATTAGAAATAACAAAGATGGACCACTGAATGTGGAAATAGGAGGAGAAAAGATTATGGATGTAGAAGAATTTTGTTATTTGGGAAGTAGAATCACTAAAGATGGACAAAGCAGGAGCGATATAAAATGCCGAATAGCACAAGCTAAACGAGCCTTCAGTAAGAAATATAATTTGTTTACATCAAAAATTAATTTAAATGCCAGGAAAAGATTTTTGAAAATGTATGTTTGGAGTGTCGCTTTATATGGAAGTGAAACTTGGACGATCGGAGTATTTGAGAAGAAAAGATTCGAAGCTTTTGAAATGCGGTGCTATAGGAGAATGTTAAAAATCAGATGGGTGGATAAAGTGACAAATAAAGAGGTATTGCGGCAAGTAGATGAAGAAAGAAGCATTTGGAAAATATAGTTAAAAGAAGAGGCAGACTTATAGGCCACATACTAAGGCTTCCTGGAATAGTCGCTTTAATATTGGAAGGACAGGTAGAAGGAAAAAAATTGTGTAGGCAGGCCACGTTTGGAATATGTAAAACAAATTGTTAGGGATGTAGGATGTAGAGGGTATACTGAAATGAAACGAATAGCACTAGATAGGGAATCTTGGAGAGCTGCATCAAACCAGTCAAATGACTGAAGACAAAAAAAAAACCTCACTGCAAGAATTATAAATTCTTTGTAAACTTTTCAAATATAGAAAAATTTGAGTAAATCTTATGCGGTAATAAAAAAAATCTATTTAATGGCATTAATAGAAACCTAATAAATATAAAATCGGGTACCGTTACACCTGCTTGGCTTTAGGGGTTCACCTATAAAGTTAAACATACTAACAATTTTATGCCATTCCATTTTCACGGATAGTTTTTGCATTCCACTTTAACAATTTTAGTCATATGGCAGTTGTTTATCAATTGATTTAAATAAATGAGGTGTCATTTTGTTCACAAAAAATGGCTTAATTTATGAATAAAAATCATTCGATAAAATTAATATTTCGGAGCTATTTATGATAATTTTAATAGCCGTCATTTTGGAATTTTCAAAGCTAAAGATATCAAACTTATTTATTTTGTAGAAGGTGTTATCGGATACATATACGATGTCTGTTCAAAAAATAACTGAACTTTTATAATTACGCAAAACGGAGATATTTAGTGACGGGCGATTGGCAGCATTGTGTAACCAGATGTTCTTCGATTGTTGATATGTCGTTTAGTTTTCGTGTTATTGTTATTTGAGTGCAACGTGTTTAAGTATTAGTAGCGATTTTTGTAATGTGCTTTTGGGTTTTTCGAAAGCAATGATACGAGTACAAAGTAAAATTTTGCGTGAAACTGAGGAAAACTTTCACAGAAACTTTTCAAGTTTTGAAACAATCTTACGCAGATAATGCTCTGGATTGTACGCAATGTTACGATTGGTTTTTTCACGATTTAAAAGTGGTCGTCAGTCAATTGAAGATGACGCACCTTTATTCTAAAGGTGTATCTATTCACATATTTGTGTTGGCCTGTATTTTGATTAATATCTTCGGACTGGTTCAACATATTCTTCGAAAATGGTTCAGAAAAATTTCTATATACTCAGGGCATAAAATAATTTTATACTCCATATTTTTTAATTCAATTTTTTACCCCATCTTTTTTTAATAATTTCTCTATGCGGTTGCAGAAAAAATCATTTGGATAATCCAAATTACCTGTAGGGGCGGGAAATGCCGGTCAAAGGGAAAATGAAACGAGTAAGGTGATTTATCCATTTGAACTTTCACTTTTCCGCCTATTGCTGTAGCAGACCTATAGCTGTAAAAAGTAAAGTATGGTAATCGGTCCAATTTGGGCATATGCGGTTTTCACCGGACCTTACGTTTTGACATCTAAAGAACCCAAAAAAACGGATGGAAATTTTCCAGATCCTCGTGTGTGTGTGTGTTCGAGGTGTTGGCTTCTAAATTACCTTATATCTCCAGAACTACTCGACTGATTTTGACCAAAGTTGGTCAAATTACTTCTATATATGGGGCATTGATGACATTAAATTTTCATCTTAAAAGGTCAAGGGGATGAGCAATGATACAGCAATGTCACCCTCAGTATCTCGAGATTTCGCCTAATTAAGGTCTTATTTCTTTTAGGTACATTTTTTAACAATTAAAAAATAATTTTTCCAAAAAAAACATTTTACAAAATCGCATTCCTACCCCAAAAAATGTTCTAAATAAACTAGTGGCTAAATGGATACAGTCTATCACTAGTATCACGTCTCACCACAAGGAGCGCTATTGTAGGACTGATCTACAGCTGCTGTTATCTTTCTTTATCTGTTTAGCCTCCAGCACCAGCTCTGTTGTAACGTGACAGTTGAGCGGTAGAATTAAACGAATGAATAATATTTAACGTGGCTGCTAGTACCGCCACACCCGCTCGAATGCAATATGGTATGCGCGCGCGCTTTAGTTAGAATCATTGAATTAAATAATGAATATTATATTTAAATAAAATGATAAATATTTTAAATTAAGTTTTGTGTGTATGTTTTTGTAAGTCGTGCAACAGAAAAAAAACCGCGTGGCGGGTAAATCCTACAACTGTACTGTCAGCCTTTTTTTTTGTTTAATTTTTTTGTCCTGAATTAATCCATTAAGTTTGGCCAACACCTCCCAGGGAAAAATAAAAAATTATGGATGCCCTTTTTGTAATAGGATTGAAAATAAGACAAAGGTGACATATTATATTAAATATCGCCAAATATTTATGCCAAATTCCAAATTATTATTTTCGAGATAATTAGAAATAATGTTAAACATCCTCCTACTTTTAACTTCGATTGGTTTAAAATTATGAAATTTTAAATAATTTAATATATACGCACTTTTATCGTACTAAAGCGCAATTTTTTACGACGACTACACAAAGTTCAAAATGTCGATAAATACCCCTACCAAATTTTTTATTTTTAAACAAAATTTAATCAATAAACTTCCATATGTAGAATATCCATATTTCATATGTAGAAATTTTTTGAACCTCTTCCAAAAAATTTATGTCGAGCCAATCGCGAGAAATAAATCAAAATACAGGTTATCACTCATGTGTACAAAAATATTTCGGATATTTTTATGGTTTTTGTACCTTTTTTGAACTGAGGGGTCGTGAAACACTGAAATTTGCACAAATCGAAATAAAAGATTTGGGGTAGATCTTATACACTTTCTTTTATAGCTATACAGCAGCAATAGAAGCGGAAGTAAGAAGCCGCTTTACGAAACAAGCCGTTACTTCCGATACATTAGCGGCTATGCGGTCGGTCGTTCGGTGCGAATGATGGCAACGATGGGATAGAAAATGGGTGAGACCACCGGGTTCACCCATCAAAAAATATGGCTATTTATATTAATGGCTGGCTAATTAATGGCTGGCTATTTATATTAATAGCCAGCAAAAAAAGCAACTAATTTAATATAAATAAAAAACATCCCTTTCATTATATTGGGCTACATAAAAAAAAACAATTTGCGTAAATTAAAACAAACGTTGCCAATTATCTCAATAACTGTCCTGACGCATTAACAATGTAATAATTGCAAACATCTGTTTAAAAGCTAAATGAGGAATCAATAGCCTCGGATATCAAAGAAAATATTGGTTTAACTATCGAATTCAAATTTACTCTTATTGTCTTTTGCACGATTCAATATTTGTTTTAATACGAATATACATTTACTAAAATTACTATTCTACCCCATTTTTGAGTACTTTTTTTTTAATTACAAAATATAAGGGCTATAGATTTTCATGTTCCTAAAGTAAAGTATGTAATCCGTAAATGAATCTCAGTATAGGTGTTTATCCTAAATTAATTTGCATTTAATTTGTTTTAATGTTATTTGAAAAATAAAATTGATTTTTTATAAGTAAATGAAAATGTATCTATTCTTGTGTATCTGTACGATAATTAAAAACAAATGGCAACAGAAAAAAACTATTTCTTTTTTTTTTTTTTTGTTGAATTCCTTTACTTATCAGATTTTCCAATGAAGCTATAAGCAAGTCGTATGACTTGCATCACGAGAAAGAGGATCACCCGATGATAATTCTCAAGTAATACAAAAACAATAGTATAACATAAATAATATAACATTTGATAGTGACTTTAAATGTGTAGTCAACATTAACATCAAAATAACAAAATAAATAACAACTGTAAATAGAATAGTAAACAAAACAGTAACTTTTAAATAGCCAAGAAAAAATAAATGCGAGCACCAAGCCGCCAAACCGATTCATCAAAACGGCCATCAACAAGATCAAGCATACGGAACCTTTTTTCAACAGTTTCCTAACATCCACACTGTTGTCTAGCAGATTCAAATCGAGATGGTTAATATGGTTATCCAACTTGAACACATATCTCGAAACTAGAGGTATGTCCAACTTCCTCTCGAACGTATGGAATGCCTACGTAATCGTAGATCTCAGCATTCCTCGCGAACCACAGCGCGTGGTTTATGTTCTGCAGAAGTTTGTTCTGAAACCGTTGAATGATCTCCACCTTGCTGTTACTGGCGGTTCCCCAAAGTTCAATCCCGTACGTCCATATCGGTTTCAAGAAAGCCTTGTACAGCACAACCTTGTTTGAAAAAAAAAAGTTGAGACTCTACCAGACACCCGGTACATCTTGTGTTAAGCTTTATTTCAAGCAACTTCCTCTTCTCCCTAATACGATCCTTCCACGTAACACGGCGATCAAAGTAAAAGCCCAGATACTATACAGTACTGACTTTCCTCCCTTGGGACCGGACCTATCCCTGAATCATTTTTGATTAGTTTCCGTGTGACGTCTATACGCACATACGCATATATGCACGTATGTATCCTATAACTCAAAAACGTAGAATGTTGAAATTTTGGATTTAGAGTTGATGTAATATGTAGTTGTGCACCTCCTCTTTTGATTGAAATCGACTGGACCAAAAGTATTCAGTCGATCCAAAAAAAAAAAACAAAAATATTTGGATTTTGAACTTTTTCTTAACTGCAGTAATAAGCACTCGTTGAGAGCTTCTCAACGATATATCATCATAAGTGTTACTTATTTTCATTGGTTCCAGATTTATAGCCAAATAAAATTTTAATTAATGAAATATTTGGATCTTACAAGGGAAGACACATCTGTTTTAAGCACACTTCATCTTCTTTTATGTTTAACTTTTTTTTAAATTTAAATATATTGATTTATTAATAATTATTAACCTCTGATTGTAAAAAAAAATTACAATAAATAATAGTTCAATAACAATAAAAAATAAAAAAAAAATCAATAAAAAAAATCGTGGAATAAAATTTTATGTACTTTTCATTTTAATTCAAAAATTTTTACAATCAGAGATTAATAATTATTAATAAATCAATATATTTAAATTAAAAAAAAAAAAAAAAAAAAAAAAAAAAAAAATATACGTACGAGGTCGGATTCGAACCGATGTGAGGATGGTGTTACTCTGATCAAACACATTCTCACTTACACCACATAACTATTTGAGCGACGTGAAACCGAATTAATATATAAACTAATATAAAATGCTGATGCGGATATTACAAAAAAAAGTGTTGCAATGTGGTGCTCACTAATATGTAGTTGTGTATCTATCTACTTTATTAAAGAATTGGAGGATAGTATTTCACTTTCAAATCAAATAACTTTAAATGAAGTGCAGCAAATAATGTGTATATGTAATTTAATGGACGCATAAGGAAGTCATATGGTGTCCACATCAGGCCTTCTCTTTTAATAAATTCAATATATTTTTTCGTGGAATTCTACATGATTTTAATATTTTTAGACCTTTTAAGGAAAAGTATTAGAAAAGGACTTTAAAATATTTTATAAAGGAAAAAATAATTATTATTTAAAAATAACTTTATTTACAAGGAATTTAAAGGAAGGAATCTGTTGTTCTAAGCAATAAAGGATGTTTTAAGAAAGTTTTTAATGAAGGATTGCGAAGCAGATGCTCTTTTTTTTACTTTTTTTTTGTCTTCAGTCATTTGACTGGTTTGATGCAGCTGTCTAAGATTCCCTATCTAGTGCTGGTCGTTTCATTTCAGTATACCCTCTACATCCTACATCCCTAACAATTTGTTTTAAATATTCCAAACGTGGCCTGCCTACACAATTTTTCCCTTCTACCTGTCCTCCCAATATTAAAGTGACTATTCCAGGATGCCTTAGTATGTGGCACATACGTCTGTCTTTTCTTTTAGCTATATTTTTCCAAATGCTTCTTTCTTCATCTATTTGCCGCAATACCTCTTCATTTCTCACTTTATCAACCCATCTGATTTTTAACATTCTCCTATAGCACCGCATTTCAAAAGCTTCTAATCTTTTCTTCTCAGATACTCCGATCGTCCAAGTTTCACTTCCGTATAAAGCGACACTCCAAACATATACTTTCAAAAATCTTTTCCTGACATTTAAATTAATTTTTGATGTAAACAAATTATATTTCTTAGTGAAGCCTCGTTTCGCTTGTGCTATTCGGCATTTTATATCGCTCCTGCTTCGTCCATCATTAGTAATTCTACTTCCCAAATAACAAAATTCTTCCACCTCCATAATCTTTTCTCCTCCTATTTTCACATTCAGTGGCCCATCTTTGTTATTTCTACTACGTTTCATTACTTTTGTTTTGTTCTTGTTTATTTTCATGCGATAGTTCTTGCGTAGGACTTCATCTATGTTCATTGTTTCTTCTAAATCCTTTTTACTCTCGGCTAGAATTACTATATCATCAGCAAATCATAGCATCTTTATCTTTTCACCTTGTACTGTTACTCCGAATCTAAATTGTTCTTTAACATCATTAACTGCTAGTTCCATGTAAAGATTAAAAAGTAACGGGGATAGGGAACATCCTTGTCGGACTCCCTTTCTTATTACGGCTTCTTTCTTATGTTCTTCAATTATTACTGTTGCTGTTTGGTTCCTGTACATGTTACAATTGTTCTTGTATCTATGTATTTGAACCCTAATTTTTTTAAAATGCTAGACATTTTATTCCAGTCTACGTTATCAAATGCCTTTCTAGGTGCTCTTAAAAATAAATATTACAAGACAAAAAACCACACTTATTCTTATATAAAAAAAAAGTCAAAGTTGTGTGCGTGTGATTAGCGTAAACGAGTTCATACATAGCACGTACTTGATATTTTTATCTTTTAAAATTGGGATGATGAAGGATTGTTATTCCATAAAAGAAATTCTAAATACTTTGAAGCGTTACGCAACATTTATGTAAATCAAGAGTCTGATATTGTAGCCTTTTTTTTTACAGAATCGAAATAGGCCCTATATCACCGGGAGGCAAATGTAAACCATTCACCCACCTCTTACCGGATTTTTTTCATTCTTAACCAGGAATTCAAATTCACTGCTTAAATAATATGTTATAAAAAATAATGTATATAATTTTTTTAATAAAAGACTACTTCAGTTAAAATCATCTTCAATGAATAAATCGCAGACAGAAGAAAAAATTCCCTTAGTTTTCCAAAGAATATTATGTCTCCTTTACCTTAAATTATTTACCAGATCGAGTTAAATATTTTTTTATATATACTACTTCAGTATCTACTTATGAAGAGTATTTAATAGTAACTGGAATGAAAATATAGATTTTAGTAAAATTGTTTTTAGAAATTAGTTTTTGAATATATTTTTACTTCCTTGTACGAAGTAAAAGAAATATTGTGTCCGCGAAATATTACGATTTTCAGACTTCAAAAGAAATAAACATTTTGATCATCACTGAATCCTATTTGACATAACGTCTGTACGCATGTGTCAAGCATAACACAAAAACGATTAGCCGTAGAATGTTGAAATGTTGGATTTAGGACTGCTGTAACATCTAGTTGTGTACCTACCCTTTTGCTGCAATCGATTAGACCAAAAGTGTCCAAAAAAGCTCAAAAATACAACAAAAAAAAATGGGTTTTTGACTTTTTCTTAACTGCAGTCATAAGTACTAATTGAAATTTTTTCAACGATATATCACAAGTAGTACTTATTTTCATTGGTTCCAGAGTTATAGCAAAATAAAATTTTAATTAATATAACATTTGGATCTAATAAGTGGAAGGAGAATTGGTTCGAATCCTACTTCATATACATATATTTTTTGTTTAATGTTTTTTTTAAATTTAAATATATTGATTTATCAATAATTATTAACCTCTGATTGTAAAAAGAGGTTTGCAATAAACAATTATAAAAAAAAAAAAAATATGAAAACGTTATATTAGTGAAGTTTAACAATTGGGAGGGGTGAAAATGGGAGGGTTGAATTTTTCGAAAAAACAAAATATCGCTAACTTTCTTATTAAGTAAAATATCGAATTCGTTTAAAGTTCCTACTATTCGTTGAATAAGGGCCTAAAACTTATTTAAGTAAAGTTTTTTGATATCACCAACCATTGGCCCAAGGGGTAGAAAAAATGGGGTTTTGAAAATGAAAAAAATATACCTCCCTTAATAGGCACAATATCAAATCGGTTTAAAGTGGTCGTTAGTCCTGTAAATATTATCTAAAAACGTTTGCCTGAATCAATTTTTGATATGACCAACCCTTTCGGCAAGGGAAGACCAAAATGTTGCTGGAATTGTAAGAAGATGTGGCTTGTGGCTTGTGTGAAACATTTTTCACATGCAACCATTGTCGTATTGACTAAATTTGAAGTTTTTCTGTACTTTAAGATGGAAATATTTTTTATTCCCTACTTACCTCCGCCTTCTGACGTACCGAAAGGGATTTTTTAATTTCCCGCAAAAATATTTTTTTTTGAAGAATTTTAAAATGGGATTATTCTATGTAAAAAATCTTCTTTCGTACGTAGAATTGTAGGTAGTAGAATCAATACACATTTCATTTTACTACTAGAAGATGCGTTCGAAATAAAATCTGGGTTATGTTGACCTTATCTCTCAAAATTTATTATTTTTTTATTATTTAATTACTAATATTTCATTTCAATTTTAAGTTCAGAAGGTATACTCTGAACTGCGCTAGTTATATTGAAGACACCGGAATTTATAGATTCTTGATGTAATGTAGTGGGGAAGGACTTTATTTATGAACCGGATCGGGAACAATGTTTGTTATCCGGAGGCTGTACATTAACCTTAATGGATGAGTACGCAACGGGTAACTCTGGGGTTTTAAATCCTGTTCAAAATACAAATATAACGCATTAACTATATAAACTATCATCATAATAAACAACTATAAGAAAAATATCTTCTTCATTAATTTTGTGCAGTGAAACAATTTAAAAAAAAAATTATAAATAAATGCTATTTTAATAAAGAAAATGGGAATCTATAAAGAATTTCAAGGGAAGTTTTAAATAAATTTTAATTTAAAAAAAATAGCTAAAAATGTAGCATTTATGCGAAATAACTAATTTTTCAACTGTTTGCCATTTGCCAATAGCAAAATACCAAGGATTGATTTTAAAAGCAAATGATAAAAACCAACTATTTTATCATATATATATATACATATACTAGCGGACCCGACAGACGTTGTCCTGACGCGGCATTATTCTCTAATAAATGCACGCAGATAAATATAAGTAACTTAATTAAGTTAAAATTAGCAGGAATGTGTTCTAAATTTCATTAAAATGACTATTAGTATGATATTATCAGTTTGTGATTGCTGTATTATTGTAATGGGATTATTGATTAATTATGTGTAGTATGGTTAATATTTATTTTCACTAAATATTGAGATGTCCGATGAAAATTGAATTAAAAAATCAAAACGTCGTAAAATTAATAATTAGTGTAATTAATAAATTTTCATCCACGTTACTTCTAATTTTCACTTAAGATCATTTTAAAAAAGTACTTCTTGCATTTTTTTAAAAATTTAATAATTTTGAAGTTTCATAACCATGTGATAGCTTATTTAATCAATTAATAAAAAAGTAAAGCATCGTAAAAAAAGCAACGTAGTTAAAATTTTAGTAGAAATTTTTATCATTTCTCTCATTCTTTATTTTAACATCTA
The DNA here is from genome assembly GCF_047948215.1 of Lycorma delicatula. Lineage (NCBI taxonomy): Eukaryota > Metazoa > Arthropoda > Insecta > Hemiptera > Fulgoridae > Lycorma > Lycorma delicatula. Next base: position 14,960,039 of record NC_134466.1, on the reverse strand, counting down.
TTTTACCAAATTTTAGATAATTGTAAATTAAAAATAATTTTAGAAAACTTTTTATAAAATTAATCGGCTAAAACATTATAAATTCAATTTTTTAAATATACTTTAAACTATATTATAAGTAACTTATATTTTAATTTTATAAATATTATAATTTATTTTACAAACTTCAATTTTTATTTTCAAAGAGCCGTTCAATACTTCATAAGTTGCATAGAATCAAATGAGAACTGACAATTTAAATTTGTAGGTTAAGTTGATTGTTATTGAATGCACGTGTATACATCATTAAAATTCATGAAAAATCATGTAAAACTCACTTCAATACTGCACCTTACAAATTTTCACAATTTACATTTTTTAATTAAACTTTAAAACGTTATTTCAATAAATAATAATATAATATTCTCAATAAGCGCGCAATTCTAGCAGACTCGGCAATGCTTTGCTATTGCTAGATCTGAGTATACATACATATTAAATGACAACAATTGAAAGTTTCATAAAACCTTAAAAAACTGAACATTAGCAATTTAACCTTTCACTTTATAAAAGTCAGAATGTAAATAAATCCAAATGGCAAAACAACAGCACTACCAATCGGATTTAATTCACACCACTCTCTAATCACAGTATTCGGTGGAAAATAATTTTTTAACGAAAAGTGTTGTGGCTGCAAAATCATTACAATTAATACTGAACATTAAGAAACTTACAAAACATTACGGAACTTTATAAAATTTCACCTTTAATTATAAAATTCAGAATGTAAATAAATCCAATTGTCAGAACAGCACTACCTATCTAATTCAAACTATTCTCTAAACACAGTAGTCCGTTAAAAATACGAATTTTAATGTAAGAACAACACTAAGCTACGACGCAAGTAACTGATATGCGAAAAAGCAACGAAAAAAAAATTCCTAGAATCCGATCGATCGCAGCACCAACAACCGGGTTTGACTGATAAACCAAAAATTAAAAAAAAACTTCGAAAACGCGATCGCAGCTCTGCCTACCGGACCCAATTGTGAACCTTAACCATTCCAAGATCAACAACACATAAATAAATTAAAAAAACATTTTCACTTCAATACTGTACCTTATAAATTTGCACAATGTATACGTTTTAATTACACTTTAAAACGTTATTTCAATAAATAATAATATAATATAATATTTCTCAATACGCGCACAATTCTAAACGCGGTCGCAGTGCTGCCTACTTGTTACTTAATCAGTTGTGATTTTGTTTACATTGGCAACGGCCATACGGGCTCTTTGTGATTGGTCGTTGTGTGTTTTGATTGGCCATCTTGCAATGATCTGATTGGTTTTCCTTTGTTTACATTTCCATCTGATTTATTAGCCTCTTATTTATTAAAAAACTGTTTTCTCGCGATTTTTGTAACACAATAATAACACAAAATTACAAATATTTTTCTCAATTTGATCGCAGTACCAACTGTCGGTACAAACTAAAATTAAAATAGAATATTATTGAATATTCGATACTGCGATGGTAGCGCAGTCTGCCGGATCCAATTTAAAACATTCCAAAATCAACAACTACTTATAAATAAAAAATTAATTTAAAAAAATTTTCCAGTGGACCAAATTGTGAATCTAAATCATTCTTGAATCCCTTTGAACACACACAAAAAATTTCATCAAAATCGGTCCAGCCGTTTAGGAGGAGTTCAGTGACATACACACGCACACAAGAAATATATATATATATATATATATATATATAAAGATATATTGAATGAACAAAATTGAAAGTTTGATAAAACATTAACAAAATGAACATTGCGGAACTTCACAAAATTTAACCTTTCCGTTTTTCCCTTTTCTCAGTTTTCCCATTTTCATTTTTACCATTTCCCTTTCCCCTTTCCCCATTCCCCCTTTCATCTTTTCTTTTTTTCTTTCCTCTTTCCATTTCCTTTTCCCCGTTTACTCCTTTTTTTTCTTTTTTCCGTTTTCTCCTTCTTCCCTTTTACCTTTTTCGATTTTTCCCTTCCCGATCTTTCCCTTTCCCCCGCGCGTAAATCGGCCCAGTAGTTTTTTAGTCTATTCCGGACACGCATGTTGGAAACATTGAAATGGAAAAATAAATATTTAGTATGGCGTGTGTTGTTTTTACGTACAACAAATAGCACTGTTTTTCAAAAAAGCATGTTTTACCTGTCACAGGTGTGACATCTTAGGTATATAAATAGTAGGTACATAAAAAAAAGCGCGTATTCGAATGCAAGGTTATGTCAAAATTTTAGAGCAATCGGTGAAGAATTTCGGAGATTTCAGATTTTGGAGAAACGAACATTTACATTTATATATATATATATATATATATGGTAACCACTAGATTACCGGGATAGCCTATTGATTAAACTCTTCATCGTAAAATCAGCTGATTTAAAATTCCAATCCTTGTTAAGGCATTTGCTTTTATGTGGATTTGAATGCTAGACTGTGAATACAGGTGTTCTTTGGTGGGTGGGTTTCAACTAACCACACGTCTCAGGAGTGGTCGGCCGCCTGAGTCTGTTCAAGACTACACATTTACCGGTAACTTTACACTTACACGCTAGACTGCGCGCAGATGCCTTGGCGTATCTGCAAAGTACTGTTGATATCATATCATTGTGCTATTACTTTGTAACCTGATATAAGTAAATAATTTTGATAAAGATGGCCCGTAGTAATAATATATAAATTATTAATATAATTGTAATTTCCACTTATCTACATTCATTAATAATTACTATGTTCGAGCGCTTTTGAAGGTTATTACTCCATCCTCAGGAACAATGACGTAATATATGTTATAAATATTTACTTCACATATCAATAATTGTAATAAAATAAATATAAATATAAATATATTTGGGAATCCGAAAATCTTCCAGAACATTGGACGACAGCTATTATACATCCTTTACACAAAAAAGGCGACAAGACAAATCCAGACAATTATCGTAGAATTTGTTATTAGATTGTACGTATAAAATTTTATCTAGAATTATTTACAATAAAATTAAGGACCAACTAGAAAGCAAGCTAGGCGATTACCAAGGTGGTTTTCGGCCTTGGCGCAGTTGTCCAGATCAAATTATTACTTTGAAATTACTTATAGATATTTTTAATAGAAAGCAAAAACAGATGATTATTTCTTTTATTGATTTCAAAAAAGCGTACGATTGCATACATAGTAGGCTTTTGACGTTAAAAATTCTGAGAAATCTCGGATCGGATCCTAAATCGGTAAATATGATCGGTTTAACATTGACAAATACAAAATCTAAAGTGAAGTTTCGTAACAAATTTTCCGAACCTTCTTACATAAGATCCGGACTGAGACAAGGCGACGGATTTTCGCCTTTATTATTTAATCGTGCACTAGAATTTCTGATGTGCGAACGGTTTAAAATTAATCCAAAAAATATTCACATAGGATACAAAAGAGATAACTTAAATTTAAATCGCCTAGGGTTTCCCGACGACTTAGCTTTATTAGATAATAGTATCGCAGAAGCCAGAATACAAATAACAAGTATAGAAGAACCTGCGAATAAAATTGAACTTTTACGAATAAAATTTCTTACGAAAAGACTAAAATGATGGCTATAGATCCTTTAGTTATTAATTTATTAATTCTGTGAATATTAATGGAAACAAAGTAGAACTTGTAGAAAAATTTAAATATCTTGGAGAGATCATTACTTGTAATCGTAACGAAAAACGAAATTGGACCGAAAGACTTAATAAATTATTTAAAGCGCTACAAGTAACCAAAAATACTTAAAACAAAAAATCGCTTTCGATTAACACTAAAATTAGACATTACAAAACCGTGGTTAAACCGGTAATTACTTACGCGAGCGAGACTTTATTTAGATTAAATCAGAAAAATAGGACTAAACCTTTGCTTAAAGGACGAAAACTTGGAATCCTTAATCGATACTATGAAAAAGAAGCGAATTTCTTTCTGTGCACACTTGTTAAGATTACCGCAGGATAGGATTACTAAGAGAATTATCGATCGATTTTGGTCCTTAAAAAATCCGCCATTATGGATCAAAGAAATTAAAGAAGACATGCAAGAATTAAATTTGACTTACGAAGATTTACTTAATAAATCCGAAAAATTAAAATTTGTTTTTAAAGATCCGAATACCGACTTTAAAGTAAGAACTCTTAATTATACAAAAAGGGTTTATTTCGAAGAGGATCGTAAAGCAAGATCATTAATAACGACTAAATATTGGGAGAAAGTAAAAGCTAAGAACTTAAAAGCCAAAAGATCGGCAAAAATGGCTTGAATTATTCTGATTAAAGTGGTCCTTTGCGGCCTTAAAAGTAAAAAAAAAAATATATTTACTTCACTTATCAATAATTGTAATAAAATAAATATAATAACTGATCATCAAAGAAGTAAGAAGGTCACAATTGTTGTTAACTTTATAACAATTGTGATCTTATTGTGCATATATACACAAAAATATGTGTGTGTATGTGTGTGTGAGCGCGCGCGCATTCATGCATGAAATTCTAAAAAATGGGAATTTACAATGCAATTTTGAAAACTACTTCAAATTTTATCTCCATTAAACCTTTTTAAAAATTAAAATCCATTACGTGAGTTTTTAATTTTTAAAACGTTTTACCAAAAAGAAAGGAAATTTCATTTTTTAACGATTCATTTTTATTTTTTTATTTTATTTTATACCAGATCGAGAAAACAAATAAATGGTAAATGTTTAATAATTTATTATACAAATAAGAATAATTTTTTTAAAAAGTCATTCATATGAAAAGGATCCATTCTGATAAATTTTTTAAGTGAAAAGATTCTGAACATAACTTGCACTTCAAGCTGTTATTTATAATTACGTTTTTCATTTCATACGTACTCAATTACAAATCGAGATAATGAATTCATACGATAATTGGCAAAATAACGGACTTTTTCTTAAGTTTTACATGAAATGAAAGGATAACTTGAAAATAAAAGTATTCTTAATAATTTACAAACCAAACTTTTAGTTATTATTTATACTCTATGCAATGTGGGCTAATTACCTATAAAAATATTACCAAACTTTTACCTACGGAAAGTACGGAATTATAAAATTTTTGTGTTAAATCCTCAAAACGAATTATCGCAATTTGATAAGACGAAAAACAAAAAGAAATTCATTAAATTTTTCCTAAATTTCATTAGTAATATCTATTAAAATAAATATTCCTCCGATATGTTTCTTGAAAAACAAATAAACCGTTGTTAAAAAATTAAAAAAAAAATTCTTTTCTTTAATATTACATTTAAAAGAGTTTCCTCATTAAAAATTTTCCTATTCGTATGGTATAAACATATATATTATATATTATATTACGCGTAATACATTACGAAGAATTACATCTTACCTCAAAAAAAAATTGGAAACTAAAAAGCTTTTTAATAAATTTCTAACATCTTAGAGGTAATTAATCTGATTTTTAATTGTGGAATAACAAAATATATCTTATTTTTAATAAAATAAAGTCTGCTTTGTTTTTAAATTTTAGTTATGGAATCAATAAAAATCTTAGTAAATATGATTTAGTCAAAGTCTCAAAAATAATATGGCATGAAATCCGGTGTAGTAAAATACTACACCAGATTTCCAGTGGAGCTTACTACAGTGTTTTTAGATCTGTTTATATTGCTCAAAAGCAATATAAATATGTACGTATAATATTGGGTAAAAGTAGACGACATGAATCCTTCCCATTATTCAGAGGTCTTAACATCTTGCCGCTGCGTCATATTTATTTCTATAGAATACTAATGACGTATTATAAAGGCTGTAAACAGGATAGGATCCTTGGTACTTTGGTTACGAGGCCTTTGAAGCAAGCGGATAGAGTAGTTCCTCCTAGGCCAAGAATTGAATTATTTAAACGTTTTTATTCATACTTAGGTCCAAAAATATTTAATCGCTTACCAAGGGAATTTAAATCTATAGAAGACTCTAAAAGGTTTTCACTATCGATTTATGATTGGTTGTTGTCAATTGAAGATGTAGAGAATTTTTTTAATTGATTGGCATGTGATTGTGGGTGGAATCGATGTCTAAAAATTTCATATTTTTATTAAATTTTATTTTTATTATCATTATTTTTCTTTCAATTCTTTATCTGGGATTAATTTCATTTTCAATTTTATCACTATATTCTTGTATTGTATTTACGATTGTGATTTATTTAATGTATATATATATATATATATATATATAATCTTATCACTAGCTCCAATTTTAGTACTGCAAGACCTGTATCATGTAATTATTTTTCAAATCCACTTGGAAAACCATACTTGACCATTATTCAATAAATGGTTAGTTTATTATTTTGCTCATTGAAAAATAATAGATGGTAACCTCCAATACAGTTATTACTATAGCTTATGTATTAAATTTATAACTGGAAATAATTTTATTTTTATTTGTAATCTATTTATTTTATGGAATAAATGTAATAAAGATTATTATTATTACTATAAGCTCTCAATTTAATCCTTACTGCTCATCTTACAAAGCAATTATCCAATACAAGTAAATTTCCATCTAAAACCATTCCTAAATAAAATAAATATATAGTAAATTAATCATTAAAATCGGCTCAGCTGTTTTTTTCAACCGTACGCGATGAAAGATAAATGGAACTTTCTTATTTATCTAAAAATAAGTCATGGGAACGTGACGATTTAAAAAATTAAATAGAAAATACATAATATAATACACCTAAGTAATAGTACATAATACAGCAGCCAAAAAAGGACCCGGAATTGTTAAATAAAATGTAAAATTTTCATTTATTTATCAATATTTATTTTTTCGCCTTTAAAGTAGTCCCCATTTGATAAAACACACATATTACAGAGTTTTTTCTAGTCTTCGAAACACTTTTCATAAGCGCCTACCGGTATGGCCTTCAGCTGCTTCCACGAATTTTGTTTTATGGCTTCAATCGAGTCAAAACGGGTACTCTGGAGCGGTAAGGTATCTTCGGGAACAGACAGAAATCACACGTGGCCAGAACTGGTGAATATGGTGGTTGATTGATAGTATTTATTGCGTTTTTGGCCTCAAATTCGGTCTGCCGTTCTATGCGAAGGCTCATTATCGTCGAGTAAAATTCACGAATGGTTTCGTCCACAAATCTGGTAGTTTCTCACGGATTTTCTCATGAAAACGTTTAAATACGGCTAAACAGTATTCTTTATTGACCGCCAGTTTTTATGGAATGAATTCGTTATGCACCAAACCACGAATATCGAAGAAAATAATGAGCATCATCTTGACTTTTGAGCGAATTTAACGTGATTTTCTTTTCCGTTTCGGCTCGTCTTTTGTCCTCCATTCTGATGAGTGTTGACTTCTTTGCATATCAAAGTCGTAGAACCATTTCTTGTCACCAGTTATTATGCGTTCCATGAATGCGGGATTAGAATTCGCGCCAGTTCTAATCGGCGCGATCCAGCAGGTCTAAAGAGATCTGTTCAGGTTACGGTACTGTTTTTGAAGAAAATTGATCTCTTTTGGAACAAGCCGTGCGGCGACGCGTCTCATGCCCAGAAATCGGACGAACAGACTCATGAGAGATGATAAGGTCACGAGTTATCTCTCAAAGTTGGAATGGCGATTATCGAGCAAATTTCCTTCACTTTTTCAATGTTTTCATCGACTGAAGAGATCGAAGATTGCCCAGAAAGAGAAATATCTTCGACGATCTCTCGGCCCTCCTTAAAGGCTTTGTACCACTCGTAAGCATGTGTTTTTGATCAAATTAATTCACCATAAGCCTTTTCTAACATTTTTAGCGAGTCGGCACACGAAATTCCGTTCGCAACACAAAATTTAAGGCAAACTCTGTTCAATAATTTTTCGCGTTGTAAAGTCGTGATGCACTACTGAAGTGGACTCATTCAATCAGTTGTTGTAAACAACTGTTAGGGAGATTGTGCTCGTTTTGGTTTAGTAATTAAGTACAGAGCTACCAGCTTAGGGACATTTTTTTTTTAAATCTTAGCGTGGCCTTTTTAAAATACAAATTCCAGGTACTTTTTTGACAAAGTAATAATTGTAATAAACATGATGTCATTTAATGACGTGACTTTATTTTTTAAATACATATCAGACTAATGTCCCCCAACATTTTCTATATACTGTTGTAGTCCGCCCCACAGATTTCACATCAATTTTTATATATTGCTGTCTGGAAATGCCATGATTTCTTCTTGTACAGTAGTTTTGAGTTCGTTAATTTATTAAGTCTACAAAATGAAGCTTAGTGAAAATATCTGCATAATAATAGGTCTGGAGAACCGTGTCGACCGTACAAAATTTCTTCCTTTGGAAATTACGCGGTCTGAAAAAATCTTTCCGACGACGATCATGGACGCTGCAGCAGTGACAGCTTATGCTCCGTCCTGCTGGAATTACACCGTATTCAATTCGATACCACAACGAAGCGATTTAGGAGCAAGAAAATCTTGAACCATCGTTGTGTACCTGTTAGAATTGATTGTCATCACGTAAAATTCGTCTTTGAAGAAATAAGGGCCATTAAATCCAAAACGTGCCAGAACACACCACGCAAGTTAAAAATGGACTGTGAAAGTTTACAAATTCACATTCTAAGCTGCTTCTGACTCGTATCAGACCGGTAACGAAAATTTTATTTGTTTCCTGTGCCCGATAAATAAAAACTTTATTCGTCGCTCATTAGCAGGGCCGTTTTATTGGTAAACAAGTTAATATAATTCGTATAAAATATCACTCGATTTGTTTTGTCACGCTTTTTTAGATTTTGCACCGTCACCATTTAATACGGATAGTATTTCAAGTCCTTGTGTAAAATTTTTCGGACGTTACTGAGGGATACAAGAAGGACTGCAGTGTGTTTTCTGGTCGAGTGCTGAGGGCTCCTCATCGTTGCCTGAATCACTCTGTCAATATTTTGAGGGAATTCTCAAGAAGTGCCCAAGAACTGGTGGTTTGTTTTTTAAATCGGAAATTTCTTATCCAAAACTTTATCATATAGCGGCTAATAAGGAACCATTACGTGGTATATTGAAATGCCCAAGAAATAATCGTACTGCGAAATAACATCTGGTATACAATATCATAGACATTTCGATTCTCGCCTACACGTCAGTGTTAATAACTTATTTTGCTATAAAAATTCTTAGGTTTCCGTAAATTCACGGTATAAAATAGTATTTTGAACATAAATGACCTAAAAGAGTAAAAAAGATACCAAAAGTAAAAAAAAAAAAAAAATATTAAATGACCTTTGCGTACAAAAGGCAAAATTTAATAAATTATTTAAATAAATACACGTAAAAACATAAATATAATTTAATTGATTAATATTTTGCGTTTTCTTAAAAAAGGAATAAATTTGTAAAAAGGATAAAAGAAATCACCGACTTTTATTACACACTTTTTTATTTTCCTCCAGGAATGGTGACATTGATAAGGAAAAACGAAAAATAAGGTCGCTAATAAATTACATTGTACTGTTAAATAACCATAAGCTACCTTTTAATAAAGAAATTTAACGATCTTAAATGCAGGTTGAGTAAATAAAAGTTTTTAAATAAGTAGATTTTAAATTATAAAGAGAAAATAACAAGGAAGTTTAAATGTTTGATTATAATGGAATATTTTCTTTTTTCTCCTGTTAAATTACTTATTTATCCTTAAAGAAGGAATCTATTGTTTTTTTTTTTCAGAACAGACCCCACAAACTGTTATACGAAGAAGAAGCAAATCGAAATTGATAGGACATGTGATACAACATGACCAGTTCTTGACGAATATATTTGAGGGCAAAGTTTTGGGTAAAACACCTGGAGATAGACAGAGAGCAACCATCATCAATAATGTTGAAGAAGGGATGGGCCTTGGTTCATATAATGACTGTGAGAAGCGGTGATGAGAGCGATGTGGCTAAATCGACAAGGCGTAGCCTTTAGTGAATGATGATGATGATGATGATGCATTAAAAAAATAAAAAATAACGATTGAAATAATAATAAAATATAATATTGCTGGCACTGATCGTCATTTTATGGAATTTGTTCGTCGATTAAAAGTTAAATCTTTCGTGAGATAAAGCTTAAAATTACTTATATATTTACCTAACTCCACCAATTATAGGCTTACATCCGATTACAACTACCAACCTATGCTTTTTATGATAAAAAATGAATTATTTGTGACATGTGATATGTTTCGTGCATTGATTTGTACCGAGAATCATCTGGATAAAACGATTAAACGTATAGTAAATACATTATAACATGAATACAAAATTTAATGTGGACACCACATGACTTCCTTGTACGCCTATTAAATTACATATACAGGTTTTTTTTTTTTAATGAAAAGTACATAAAATTTTATTTCTTTAATAACTTCTGATATTTTTTTAATTATTATTATTGAATTATTATTTATTGTAGAGCTTACTTTACAATTAGAGGTTAACAATTATTAAAATATCAATATATTTAAATTAAAAAAAAAAACAGGAGATAAGTAGGATTCGAACCGATATACGTTCTCCTGGTAAGATCCAAATATTTAATTAATTAAAATTTTATTTGGTTATAACTCTGGATGGAACCAATGAAAATAAGTACCACTTATGATACATCGTTGAAAAGCTCTCAATGAGGGTTTATTCCTGAAGTTAAGAAACAGTCCAAAATCCAATTTATTATTTGGATTTGAGCTTAGTTGAACACTTTTGGTTCATTCGATTGCAATCAAAAAGGAAGGTGCAAAACTAGATGTTACAACAGTCCTAAATCCAAAATTTCAACATCCTACGGCTAATCGTTTTTTAGTTAAGCGAGAACATAAACGTACGAACAGACGTCACGCCGAAACTAGTTAAATGGTTTCAGAGATTGTAAAAATGGATATTTCCGTTGAGATCTGAAAACCGAAATTTTTCACCATCACAATACTTCCTTTACTTCGAACAAGGAAGTAAAAACGTTATAAAATGTAATGGGGTTACGAAAAATTCCGTTGTTGAATAATTACCTATGTTAGATGTCTAACCAAATAGTTTTAAGCAACCTGAAATTCATCTATCCCCAAAACGCTAAGAGATGTTTAAGAATGACAGTTAAAATAATAAAATGATTTCCGATCTTCAATGAACCAAAAATAATGTTTTATATCAGGACGTTATACCCAAAAAAATGTAGTGATGATATTTAGCCACAAAAGTTAGGGTATAAATGAGAGGGGCTGACTTTTGTGATGAATAACAGCTATACTTTCAGAGAAAACAACCTTGAATGGCAAGATTTTTATCTTGAATACCTAATTTCTGACTCGTTCATAATAGTACATTATGTAACGAGCATACAATGATAGCCATTATTGGACGAGTGCGAAATAACACGAGCCTTGGAGGGTGACGTAAACTTCGCAACAGTGCATTAATAGCCATTATACATAGTTGCATACCGTATTTTTTTACGGCTGAAAAAATATTGGAATTATAACTCGATGACAGAATATATTGTTTACGGAATAATTTTTTTTTTCAAAAAATACATTAAACAATACGTTTCTATCGAAAAAGGTTATTACTCATCATTTCTGCATTTTCTCTAAAATCGATCTATGTTAAAGATACTTCTTCATCAGAATCCGACATAATTAACAATACAAAAAACAGTGCAATATAGAAACTTAGTTATTTATAATAGGTGTACTTTCAAATTAGCCTCTGTTTGTTAATTACTAAATCGGATTAAATTAAAAATTAACCTGACCGGGTTCGAATCCCGGTTACGCATGGTATTTTCACACACGCTACAAATCATTCATCTCATCCTCTGAAAAGTAATGCTTCACTGTGGAATCGGAGGTTAAAAAAAAAAAATTAAAAATTAAAAAAAAACAGCTGATACTTTAAATAATACCCGTTTCTGATTGGTCAGTGTTTGAGAAGAGTAAGCTTTTAATCAGTTTATACTTCTATCGTAATGAAAATTTATTTCATAATGATCATCATTATTATACGACATCGAGTGGCGTAAATCAAACATTAAAATAGAACTTAAAATAGATTTAGTTATATAATAGTTAGGTACTTATAACTATAAATATAAGTAGTTATAAGTCTGATGTGGACACCACATGACGTCTATTAAATTACATATACACATGTTTTTTGCTGCACTTATTTAATTTGAAAATGAGATACGATCCTCCAATTCTTTAATAAAGCGGACAGTTACACAATTGCTGAAATATTATTATTATTAACATCAAATATTTATACAATTATTAATTCAACAATCTTACATGAAATATTAGGATAGAGTAAAAGTCCCTATATTACTGGTATTACTAGATCAGTATTATTCCTATCTTCGTGAGTTGCTGATTAACAAAAGTATCAGATTTCTGGTGTGTCGTACAAATAAAAGTTAATAATAATTAAACTATTCCGTTTAGTGAACTCCTGTATACCGGTTATAAATGCTTATTTCGACCTTACAGTATAAAATATTCAATTTTTATTACTGGATTAATAGGTGAATAATCAAAAATAAAAAAGAAACAATCATACAGGAAAAAGAAAGATAACGGCGAAGAAATATATGTGAAAAAACGACAAGAAGATGAATATGAAGGGGAAGAAAATGTTAAGAACAAGGAAAGATTAAAAAACATTTAGAGAAGATGATAAATATAAAGACATAAATAAATTACAAATTTATTTACAATTACGGGCTACATCATTGTACAGGGTGATTCAAGAAAGACTTCACAAATTTAAAAGCATAAAAAACTTATTTAGATAATTTACAGATTCAGTTGAGGTCTCATTTGATAGCAAAACCCATCAAGTATTGAATCATTTAATTCATATCGAATTCGGCAACCAGCACAATCACCAATGTTAAAAATGGTTACATTTACTGTATATTACATATTATCATTATTTACTTTTAATTAGATTTACTGTATGGCACATTAGAACGCCTACGCGTCCTGAAGCTGCTACAGAACAATTCAGAGAAAGTTTTGGACGAAGTCCAAAGAAATCAACTCGACATGCGTCATGTGAGACTGGCATTCCGCAAAAGACGGTTTGGCGCGTATTACGGAAGCGATTGCACTTGAAGCCAAGACGGCAAAGTTTCCCGGCAGCAGTTTTGTGTGGAAATTACGGATAGAACTGGAAACTACGATACATTTTTAGTGATGGGTCAACGTTTAACATCAGTGGCAAGGTGATCAACCATAACTGCCGTATGTGGTAGTGAAAACCCTCAAGATGACCAAGCCTAAAACCATAACTATCAGCAAGACGGGAAACCACCTCTCTACCGCCTAGAATTCTGAGATTTTGCCGATACTCGATTCTAAGGAAGGTGAATAGGTCGTGAAGATCCAATTGCATGGCCATATCGCTTCCCAGATTTGACTCCGCTTGATTTTTTTTGTGGGGTTTCATTAAGACCGGATTTATGTACCGACTTTAGCTGGTAATCTAGTTGAGCTAAGACTTCGAATTAACCCCGCAGCTGCAGAGGTAACGCCCAAATTGCTGGTTACAGCCTGGAATGAAATTGATTTCAAGTGGGATATATGTTGCATTAAAAATGGAAATTATTTAGAACCAAAGTGAATGTTCGGCGACAAAATTGATGTGTTTTTCTATGAAATGAGACCTCAACCGAATTTGTAAAATTTCTCAATACTTAGAATTAACCCCGAGGCTGCAGAGGTAACGCCCAAATTGCTGGTTACAGCCTGGAATGAAATTGATTTCAAGTGGGATATATGTTGCATTAAAAATGGAAATTATTTAGAACCAAAGTGAATGTTCGGCGACAAAATTGATGTGTTTTTCTATGAAATGAGACCTCAACCGAATTTGTAAAATTTCTCAATACTTAGAATTAACCCCGAGGCTGCAGAGGTAACGCCCAAATTGCTGGTTACAGCCTGGAATGAAATTGATTTCAAGTGGGATATATGTTGCATTAAAAATGGAAATTATTTAGAACCAAAGTGAATGTTCGGCGACAAAATTGATGTGTTTTTCTATGAAATGAGACCTCAACCGAATTTGTAAATTTTCTCAATAATATTTTTAATGCTTTTAAAGTTCTTTTTAAATACTTTTTTATTTTCCAAATATAGAAAGTTTTTTCAAAAATGAAGTGCGTAACTTGACTGATGTAGCCGAGAAATTTTGCTATTAATTGCTGTAATTTTTAATTAAATAAAAAAATTCAACGGCGAAAATAATTCTCGTCGAATCGTTCCATTTCATAAAGCGCAAGACATTTAAACACATATTTTTAAAAAGCGATTTAAAATGAGGACTTCGTCAAATTTTTTTAGTAGGTTAAATAATATTTCGTTACGTAAATTTTTACTGTTCGCCTCCAATATTATATCTTTTAAAGAAATATATAAAATTATACTTTACAGATGTAATGAAAAACGAAATGTTTTGAAACAATCTTAAATTTTAAGGTTTTGTCTGAAATTTTATATCATAAGTTTAGTGTTATTATACGTAAGGGATATAAACTCATTTTAACGGGGAAAGTGAAATGGACTTAGAACTAGTCCGTTATTCTAAAATTACAGTGAAGATGTACTTACTTTTTAAACAAAATATAAGCTTTTTATTATAATATTTATTATTTATAAAGTAAAACGCTTAACTAATTTTAAGTTTAGGACTTTATGTTACGACCATATTTTACTTCATTAAATGAAAAAATAAAAATAAAATGAACAACAAAGAGTGAATTTCTATTTATAAAATTTTCTGTAAAAACACTTTTTTTGTATACTCCACCATCCATTAATGTTTTACTACTAATTAAAAGTTGAATTATATTTTTTCATTACTTTTTCTATATTATTACAACTTATCCAATAACAATATTTTTTTCTTTTCCCCTGGGCCGGATCCTGCAGTTAAGTATTACACAGCCCAGGGGAGTGTCCTTTACTCTAACGGCCCTCCACGTCTCGGTCCGCCGGTCGGATCTCACTTCGCGCCCGCCTCACACCCTCACAGTAGGATCCACCAGGCCCGGCTATGCCGTCCTTTTTTTTGGGAAGAGAGGTAATTCATCGTGAACTTTTACTGTAAAATTATCATTGTATGTTTAAATAAACCAACAAAAAATTCTAAAAATCGGTATTTTTTTTTGTTCTCATACCTTCAAATTCACAATCAAGAAATTTTTAAAAATTTGTCTACGTTTACATGTTAAATGGAAGAAACTACAAAAAGAATCCACTGAAAAATTTACAAACAATAAATGTTACTTAAGATTTTTATTTCGGGGGGGGGGGGTGAATTAGGATGAAATTTTACTATTATTATTATAATTATTAAAAGTTTACTAAACTAAAAAAAGGTTATAAAATTTTGAAAAATTCGATTTTTTCAAAATTTGATCCACTACATAATATTATTCCTAATATTAACCCCCAAAGTATTTGTTTCTGGGACTCCGAGTACTACTATTATGCCTAGGAAGTCATAAAAAAAAAATTCGGTTGAAAAATATGCAATAAATAAAAAGATAGCTCTTTTTATATTTTTGGTGAAGGAGGAATTTGGGAACATTTTCACTTCCTTGTACTACAAGAAAGTATTGTAATCATGAAAATTTCAGTTTTCAGATTTTAACTGAAAAATCAATTTGACCATCCCTGAATCCATTTTTTGACTAGTTTTGTCGTGACGTCTGTAAGTATGTATCTCGCATAACTCAAAAACGATTAACCGTAGAATGTTGAAATTTTGGATTTAGGACTGTTGTAACATCTACTTGTACACCTCTTAATTTAATTACAATCGACTGGACCAAAAGTGTCCAAAAAAGCCCAAAATCCATAACATTTTGATTTTGGACTTTTTCTTTAACTGCAGTAATAAACATTCGTTGAGTGCTTTTCAACGATGTATCATAAGTGGTACTTATCTTCATTGGTTCTACAGTTATAACCAAATAAAATTGTAATTAATGAAATATTTGGATTTTACAAGGGAAAGGCACATCGGTTCGATCCGACTTCATCTCTTTTTTTTTTAAATTTTTATATATTGATTTGTTAATAATTATTAGCCTCTAATTGAAAAAAAAAACATTTTTACAATAAATAATAATAAAAAATATAATTTTTTTGTCTTCAGTCATTTGACTGGTTTGATGCAGCTTTCCAAGATTCCCTATCTAGTGCTAGTCTTTCATTTCAGTATACCCTCTACATCCTACATCCCTAAAAATTTGTTTTACATATTCCAAACGTGGCCTGCCTACACAATTTTTTCCTTCTACCTGTCCTTCCAATATTAAAGCTACTATTCCAGGATGCCTTAGTATGCGGCCTATAAGTCTGTCTCTTCTTTTAACTATATTATTCCAAATGCTTCTTTCTTCATCTATTTGCCGCAATACCTCTTGGGGGCAAAATAGATAAGTAAAAAATAGATAGTAATAAATATAATAAGTATGAAAAAAATCAGGAGTTATCAGTGAAATAAAATTTTACGTACTTTTAAAAATGTGCATGTGTAATTTAATAGGCATACAAGGAAGTCATATGGTGTCCACATCAGATATGTTATCTTCTTTTTTTTTTAACCTCCGCATACACTGTTAGGCATTCTTCACAGGATGAGATGAATGATATGTGAAAATGTCATGCCTGACCAGGATACCTCCTCCGGGTGAAAGGCCGAGATGCTATCACTCGCGCCACGGAGGCCGGCCAGATATGTTATCTAATAATTTTTTTTTTAATATTTATAATTAATCTTACACTAGAAAGGTGATGTAAGATTGATTTACGAAGAATATAACAAATTTTCTGTCAAATTTTGGTAAGTTTTGTTTTTAATAAACTACGAAATTCATATATTTGTATTTTTATTTTCTGTGGATTTTTCATCATACTATTTCACTCACAATCAAATTCTTTACAAGTTTTTCTAAAAAAATCTTTGTTTGTTTATTACCTATTTAACAAAGCTATTTTACACAAAACATAAAATAGCGTGTTTTTCAACCAATATTTTGTGTTTTATCCTAGATTTCTCGGGAAAAAAACAGCTCTGGGACTTATTGTTTTCAATAATTCTAGTCAGATATTTAAATACAAAAAGAAATTGTAAAAAGAAAACATAGCCTATCCAAACCACAAAATTTACTTCATTATATCGGTTTCAAGAATTACTATCTGACTTACTTTTATTGAGGGCACAGTAGTAGGATGAAATATTTCGTCAGCCGGCACTCGCTAACGAAAGTTTTTCAAACCTGTTTATATGAACCTTTTCTTTATTTTCTTGGAGAATATAAATTGAAAGTTTATTACATTCTTCCTGAATAAGGTATATGATGTATTTTAGGTAGATTTCATAAGAAAGCTACCTGCTGCACTGAGTACCATGATTTGACTTCCGGAAAATTTCGACATATCTTCGCGTTTCACATCAGTCTGATCCCAAAACCACCGTCAGTTCAAAAGTTTATATACAGAATTATCATAAAAGAATGGTGCGGTTTTGAACATGGTTTAAATTAAAACAGAATTACTTACAGTTTATGTTTTTTATTTTTCAAATTTGCCGTCTCAAACATTTTTTTACATAATTAATAAATTTCAATATGTGCGCCCTTAGTCGCTCGACAAATGTCCAAACGATACTCAACTTCTCTCCAAACATTAGTTAACATTTCTTCGTCATCGCTTCATTAACCCTGTTTTTTAAGCGGTTTAGGTCGCGAATATTTTGCGTATAAACAACGCTTTTGATGTACCCCCACAAGAAAAAATCGCAAGGTGTCAGGTCTGGACTTCTTGGAGGCCAAAGTACGGGTTCTTGCCGGCCTATCCATCGATCTCAAAATTTTTCGTTCAACGCGTCCGTGACCGATACATTGAAGCGCGGGGGAGCACCATCTTGTTGGAAATGAAGCCGATGAATGTTTTCGAGTTCATCCGGCTGAGGAAAGCAAAAATCGGTTAACATGTCAAGATACACAACTCCATTAATTGTTTTTTCAGCAAAGAAGAAAGGCCCTATTACACGATTTTTCATCGCGCCACACCAAACATTAACTTTAGGCGAATCGCGTTGTTTCTAAATAATTGCGTGTGGGTTTTCAGAGCCCCATATTCGTGAATTGTGTCTGTTAAAGCATCCATTCGCATGGAATGTAGCTTCGTCTGTAAAAATTATATCGTCTAAAAATGATTCGTTTACACTTATTCTGTCCGACATTTCAACAGCGAAATTGTAACGTTTTACACCATCATCGGGTTTCAATTCCTGCAGTATCTGGATTTTATAAGCGTGTAATTTCAGTTTTTTACGTAAAACTTTGTGAACTGTTGATTTTGGAATACCTAATTCGACGCTTCGATGGGGGATGGACTTCCCAGGAATTCTAATTGCCGATCGTCAAATTAGTTCAACCGTTTCGTCTGGTACACTTGATCTGCCGGTTGATTTCTGTTTCTTAATCGATCCAGTTTCTTCGAATCGTTTGAACCGACATGTTATGTTATTTTTGTGTGGCGGATCTCTTCCGAATTCACGTCGAAACGCACGTTGAACTAAAATTACGGATGTTAATTCGGCCATCAATAAAACACACTTTGCTTTGTCTTTATCCGAGAACATAGTAACTCGCTAAATTCACCGCAACAACAATACAAGAACTGACGTTGTGGTTACAACTGCTGATAAACAAACTTTTGGGTTGGAGTCTTTCAGGGATACCAATATAACATTTAGAAATTTCCCTACAATCTTCCTATGAATTACTGAAGCCGCACCATTCTTTTATGGTAACCCTGTATATACATTTATAATTTCACTTTCTTGTAGACACGATAATTGCTGTAATTTTGGGCCAATCGGTTTCAAATTGATACATAAAATATAACGACCCAAAATTTCGGACGAGTTCGTTAATGGGAAAAATAGGACCATGAAGGTGGAAATGAGGAGGTTTTTTCTAAAAAACAAAAAAATATCGCTCTAACTTTCTTATTAAGTAAAATTTGGAATTAATTTAAAATTTCTACTATTCTTTGGATAGGGGTATTAAAATTATATAACCAAAGTTTTTTGATATCACCAACCACTGGCGCAGGGGGTAAAAAATGGGGTTTCAGGTAATCCTGAAACAATTTTTGATATGATATGACCAACCCATACGGCAAACGATGACCAAATTGTTGCTGGAATTGTAAGAAGATGGGGCTGTCGTATGCTAAACATGTGAAACTTTTTTCACACGCAACCACTGTAGTAAAGAGTAATTTGAAGTTTTTCTTAACTTTAAGGTGAAAATCTTTTTTATCTCCAACTTAGTATCGGTGAAATCTACCTCCGCCTTCCGGCGTGCCGAAAGGGATCTTTTATGTTCCGATCGAAATAAAAATTTGTTTATGATAGAATTTTAAGAAGACTTTAACGTATTTTTTTTTTGGAATGTATCTAGGTGCAAATCCAAGATTTACGGTAGCTAAGCCGAGGGGTACATATAGTTTAAAAAATAAATGAAAAATTCTAGAAAATCAAAAATGAGATAATCTGACTCGGTCGTATCGATCTATGTATATAAAAGAAGTATAAGTAAAAATACAAGAACATACGATACAAGTGAGCAAACACAGCTGTAAGTGTAAAATATTTTGTAACATTTCTTTAGATAGTATTATGTTATGTGTTTGTTTGAATTTTTTATTATACAGAAGACAAATTGTACAACATAAAACAGCTTTCTTAACTTAGAACACCGCAGTAATACTTTTTAACTTGACTTTTACGAAATAAAGAAACCTTTTGAATAATTTAATAGATTTTTCTGTAGGTAAAAGAGAGGAAGAGGATATACTTATACTAACAATAGTTATTATTTTATATCGTAATAATACATGAAATACGTAAAAATGTAAGTTATATATTGGTGCGTTTGTATCATTATGCCTATATGTTATTCTTCATTATTTTTATTCTTCTCGAAATAACTCTGTGTTATTTTACTTTAAACATGTGGTATACCGTTCTTTTACTTTTTATTTATTATTTTTTGTTTTTTCTTTTTTATGTTCTTCTACCCTCACAATCTAACACCGTAACACACACACACACACACACACACACACACACACACACATATACATACATACACACACACGAGAATAAGAAGAAAGTTTATATATATAATGGTTAAAAAATTCTTCGTTAGTGAGAGCCGGTTGGCGAAAGATTTCGCGGTAATTTTAAATAAACTAATGAAAATGTCTTCCGCCATAGTGGGTACACTACATTCCAGACGACGAATAATGTTTTTGGTAGCTTTTTATACTTCAACAGGGTTATTTTGTATTAGTTGTACCGCACATAGAATTCTAATAATTAAATCTTCTCTTGTATTACACTTTCGTTCATACACTAATGATCTCAGGCGGCCCCACAGGTAATAGTCTAGAGGTGTTAATTCAGGCAACCTTGGAGGGAAGTCGAAAGATCCTCCGCGTCCGATTCACTTATTTAAAAAAGTCGCATTTAAGTGTTGTTATACGACCAATACCAAGTGTAAACAAGTTTGCTGGAATTGACCAGTTTCTGGTATGACGGACTGCTGTTAGATTTGTGTCGTGGAGATAATGTCAAAATATTTACTATATCGGCCGATTGACGTTTGGAATCGAGAGTATACTAGCCTCGATTTCTAAGGGCAGATAGAAAATTAACACGTTTAAAGCCAGGAAGATCTCTGTTTTGCCTTGCGCTACGATAAGCCGCGTTGTTGTTAGCACAACACCGACTAATATCGCATATTTTATTAGCGGGGCTGCTTCGCTTCATGAGGTACGTCAGCTAGAGTCATGTTATTACTCTGTTCTCAACGGGTAGGCTTACTCAGATCTGCCCTCGAGAAATCAATCGCTCTCAAAAGTGAAACGCGTTTGAAGCGGTAAGTGTTCCTCACGCGGGGCTGCCTAGTGACTCCTGATCTTTCATTGGCATCTAGGAATACCGTTCAGTGAATAACACTAAATCTTGACATAAGGGTATCTGGGGGGAAATCCTGCGGTCTACCACGGTGATAACCGCTGCTGTATACGCCACGTTTGTTACTGTAAGATACCGAATCGATAATCCACCGATAGTGGTGTCGATAGTGGAATCGATAGTGGTGAACGCGTCTTCCCAAATCAGCTGATTTCGAAATCGAGAGTTCTAAGGTTCAAGTCCTAATAAAGGAAATTACTTTCATACGGATTTGATTACTAGATCGTGGATATCGGTGTTCTTTGATGGTTGGGTTTCAATTAATCGCATATCTCAGAAATGATCGACCTGAGAATGTACAAGACTACATTTCATTGACACTCATACATATCATCGTCATTCATCCTCTGAAGTAATACCTGACAGTGATTCCCGGAGGCTTAACTAGAAAAAAAAGATACCCAATCGATGTAAAAAGATAATGCTGTCGATTAAGTTATGTCGAAGGAAGTGGTTTGATCTAGCCGCTAAAAGAATACAGATTTAACTTTTATTTACCGTTCTATCGATTTCCTTGTTAATACGCGGAAGATTATTTACGGTATGTTAAAGTGAAGTGTATCAGATGAAGTATAAATTAAACGTTTAGTTTCGTTTATTTGATACGATTATTTTCTAAAAGGTTTCTTACAAATTAAAAATCTACCGTGACGATGTGATAACCAGTCGCATTCGATGGGGAAATATATTGAAAATCTATAGCTGAGATTTAATTTCATGTTTTAAATAAATCTAATATAAACGAAATGTCGTTTATATTAATGTAAGGTGGTTTGAACCGGCTTAAAAAAAGCATCTTATATGATATACGTATTAGTCGTTATGAAAATATATGAAGTAGGAATATGCATTTAATAACAACGTCAATAAGGTTTATCTCTGAATAATGTGATAAACTTACGTAAAGTATAAGAAATGGAAGTGTAAAAGAATTGAAGTGTGCGCGCACGCACGCGTACGCGTATGTGTGTGCGAGCATGAAACAGACAGAGTAAAGTGCGGGACACCTAAATATATGACGTAAGAGAAAATTGCTTAAAATCTTTCTCCTCCGCCTCGTATATAGTCGCTGAGTAATTAAGCAGTTTGTCTTTATTTTACTTGTGACATCTTCATAAGAAAATGTCTCCCTGCAGAAACCGACCTACCAACCCTTTACTTTACCTTTACTCCTTTAGTTATGAAGCGACGGTGAAACAACAATAAATTAGATGAGGGGAAGGGAAAAACCGGTAGAAGTAAAGAGGGATTTCTCCCGTTCCTTCTGCGCATTTTCTCTTACTTGACTCTTAACCCCTTCAAACCTATCCTTTACAGCTTTTCTAAATTAATCCAGTACTTCACAGGATTTAATCGACTATCATTCTTCGTATATAACCTTTAAAATACTAATATATATACCGACCGAGTAATTTTGAATTTTAATTTAGGAACATTTTAATTGTATTTAAGTTTCCTTAAACTAGTTGTAAAATCTAAAGAAACTAATATATAGTTTTTCTCCTCGTATGCTTAAATGAATAAACCTTAAAAAAAAATAATAAAAAACATTCAAGAAATACCCTTTTCTTTTTCCTGTTTAGCCTCCGGTAACTACCGTTTAGATAATTCTTCAGAGGATGAATGAGGATGATATGTATGAGTGTAAATGAAGTGTAGTCTTGTACATTCTCAGTTCCGACCGTTCCTGAGATGTGTAGTTAATTGAAACCCACCCACCAAAGAACAGCGGTATCCACGATCTAGTATTCAAATCCATGTAAAAATAACTGGCTTTACTAGGACTTGAACGCTGTAACTCACGACTTCCAAATCAGCTGATTTGGGAAGACGCGTTAACCACTAGAGCAACCCGGTGGTGGGTTATTCAAGAAATACCCAAACTGAAAAATATTTTTCGTCATAGGATCTTTAAGCATTCATTATAAAAAAAATGATTTTATTTACCTAAAGAACCATTTGACGGGTAAAATTGTTTTGTACCATATTTAAACTTTCTATTTTACTTTACTTGAGAATTTAATTTATTTTGGAAAACACCCATAAAAGCAATAGGAAAAAATGTATAAAAATTACTATATTGTTTGCCTTTTTCCCCATTACTGCCGATTAAATTATTCATAATTTCTTTTAAAAATTAAATAAATATTTTGTTATTGTTAATAACAAAATTTTATTTATTGTTTATGTCTTTATTTTCCTGTCAGGAGCTCTATTGTTGTTACATAACAGCTATAGCTTTAAAAGTAAAGAATATGGATCGGTCCAAAATTTCGATGTCATATTTATTACAAATGTCGAAGTTTTACGATCCCCGAAGTTCAATAAACATAAAAAATTCTTGGAAATTTCCGAAAAATGTTTCGGAAAAATTGCGGAAAATAAGAAAAACTTATATTGGTTTGTATTTTTATTCGTATTTCTGGACCGAATTAACAAAAATTCTGCAAAAATGGTATAAGAAGAATAAATGTTCAAAAATAAATGAATATGGGGTGGCATTAAATTTTAGGAAAAATTGTAAAAAAAAGGAACGGGTTTTTTTAGAAATTTTGTTATTTCATTTATAATGGTCATAGAAAATTAAGCTCTGTGTGTGTGTGTGTGTGTGTGTGTGTGTGTGTGTGTGTGTGTGTATATATATATATATATATATATATATACACACACAGAGCCCACACACAGTATATATGTATATACATATATACACACTTTGTAAAAAAAAGGTATATATAATATATATATATATGTGTGTGTGTGTGTGTGTGTGTGTGTGTGTGTGTGTGTGTGTGTGTGTGTGTGTGTGTGCATGTGTGTGTGTTACTCCGAAGTAATACCTTACGTGGTTCCGGAGGATGAATAGAAAAAAAAGAGGTAAGCATACATACATACATATACGTATGTATGTATACATGGGATATAACGCCCATTTATATGTATAAATGGGCGTTATTTTTGTGAATAAAAATGAAGCAACCATTCAGCGATGCACGGCAACCCCACCCCCCCATTGAATCGACTAGTGTAAGAAAAGAATCAAGACTAATACTGACGTAAATACATACTGTTTACCAACGTTATAGTCTAACTCACATACAGACAAGCGCTGGCTCGCGGGCCGGATCCTGCTTCATGGTGGGAGAAAATATGGTGTGTCCTAATAGATCTGCATAAAATACACAATGTTTTCTCTCACTAAGATCTCTTTCTCACTTTGTCTATCGGCGTGTACTGGGGTCAGTACTTCCGTTAGTATTGTGCGTGGTTCAGTGCCCTCATCGGTATTGTGTTCTATTTGCTGCCTGCGGTGTAGAAAACAGTTTTGTTTAACAGTTCTGAATATCACTTATAAATTTTAGACAATTTCAGGGGTTATGTCAAAAAAAGAAACAGATGGAGAACAAATAAGCATCTATTTCAGGACATTGAACGTCCCAGACACTAGTACTAGGCGAATTTCATGTCGCACTGGTTTGTAAAAAAATAAGGTGTGACTCATTTACGTAAAAAAAATCTTTATCTTTTTCTGCCTGCAGAAGGTTCAAAATTTGCGCCCAACAGTTTATCCCCGGCGCATAAATTTGTTTCATTGGAATCTAGACATGGCTAATAAGGTAAATTCAATTCTATTTACCGACGAAGCCACTTTTACGAGAAACGGGGTCCGATTCAATTCTAAAAAAACAAGTCATTTATGGAGCGAAGAAAATCTATATGGTACCGTGGAAACCAGTTTCGAACATAGATTTCACATTAATGTTTGGTGTAGTATTATTTATGACAAAATTCTAGCACCATTTTTTTTTTTTCAATGAAAATCTTACGGGCGATGAAACTAGATTTTTCAAATGATTTTCCAGTACGATGGTCCAACGCCACATTTTTCTTTAGTAGCTAGAAATCACTCGAATGCTAATTTCTTAAACTGAATCGGACGCAGTGGACCAATCGACTGGCCACCATGATCACTTGAATTAACGTCACAATTACTTAATTTGGGTCCATATGAAAACGATAGTATACTGACAAAAAGTTAATACTAAAGAAGAGTTATCCAATAAAATATTAAATGCTATTGAATTTATACGAAACCAAGCTGAGATGATTCGGAAAGCCATCGGAAATATTTCACGTCAGACAAAGTGTCTCGGGCTTCTAGGCGGTAATGAGGTTGTGTCCTATCTTGCTGATAGTAATGGAATCCATCTTTGTCATCATCGTCTAACTGAGGTATTAGAAAATTTTAAAACGTGCCAGATAAACGATACAATTAATAGTTGCCTCCTGGAAGAAGAGTGGGAACTTTCTGTCTGGAAGAAGAGCGACCTGTCTCAACGATGTTTTATTTTCAAGAGTAAATTGTATACCTACTAGGAGACTCCCTATCGTACTCACTACAAAAATTAGTTGAACTTCAATTCCTGACTGCAAATCGTGAAGCCACCAGCGAACACGTTCCGCATCAGTAAATGTATCCATTTTTTAACAACACTGGTGGCTGAATTCGGTACTAATTCGGTACTGCGTAAGTCAAAACTTGATAAATTTTGCTATGAAATGAAACCACAACAGAATCTATAAGTTATCTAAATAAACTTTTATATGCTTTTAAAATTGTGAAGACCTTATTGAATCACCCGATATTATTAAATCAATCTCGAATGAATAGCATAAGAGATAAAGTTTTAACGATGGAAGGTAAAAAAAAATAATTAAAAATTAAAGGAATTTTACAAGTTTTAAAGAAGGTATTATTTAGATTATTTTATTAAATCAATCATTTTCAAGATAGAAGGTGGTTAAGTTGGTAGGTGGGAAGGTCCCACCGGGTTGGTCTAGTGGTGAACGCGTCTTCCGAAATCAGCTGATTTGGAAGTCGAGAATTCCAGTGATCAAATTCTAGTAAAGTCGGATATTTTTACACGGATTTGAATACTAGATCGTGGATACCGGTGTTCTTTGGTGGTTGGATTTCAATTAACCACACATCTCAGGAACGGTCGAACTGAGACTATACAAGACTACAACACTTCATTTACACTCATACATATCATCCTCATTCATCCTCTGAAGTATTATCTGAACGGTAATTACCGTAGACTAAACAGGAAAAAAAAAGGTGAGTAGGTAGTTAGGTGGGTGGTTTTTTTTTTTTAAATCACTCTTCATCTCTTTCAAACGTCTGAAAATTATTCACTAGAACTCTGAGGAATCTAAAATAATTAAATAAAACATTTGAAACAAAAAAGTACAGGACCCTATAATATTACATTATTATACTATTTTAATTTTGTTATACATCTGGTCATATCCTGTTCTGGTCAGGTTTAATAATAATAATAAATAATTAATTTTAAATTATATTAAAATGAAGAAATAAATTGAGTTTTAAAATTAAAT